>NW_010133903.1:38312-52215 GCF_000699245.1 Pterocles gutturalis | reverse complement strand
ATGATTCTATGATTCTATTATTCTATGATACTTAATCAGACACACAAAGAGAAAGAAATACAGTTGTTTTGAGCAACCCTTAAAATGATGCAGTTTGTAGAATAAATAATAAAAGTACCTATCATTTTCAGGCAAAACCCATATATGAATTAAAAGAATAAATATTTCTTCTTGTATTTTAGCTACCTGACATTGATCTGATAGCCAAATATTTGCCATGTGCTGTAATCCAACATAGTAGTATAAAGAAGCAAGATTTTAAAAAGTAGTAACTATGTCTGTAAGCTTTGGCAAATTGTGCTATTTTAGGAGTTGATCTTGATGCTTTAGGTAAAATTTTCTTTCAAATTAACTTCTTAGTGATTCATGTGAAGAAGTTAGTTATCCAGTCAACTTTACAAGCCAGGCAAAAAAAACCCAACAGACAGGAAGGTGAAAAGTCACTATCAACTCAGGCCAAACAGCCAATGAAATATTATTGGGAAAAAAACTTTGCTTACTTCTTGCTGTGCAAACAGCAGTCAGTTCAGCAGCTCTGAAAGGGGAATGCTGATGGTAATGACAAAACAACAGAGTCAATTGTTCACATCAGTACGTAAAGCTTCAAAGTTTACAGATAACATAATCACTACCATTCATAATGCAATGTTGACTTCTCCTGACATGTGTTTAAACCTTATCTTATAAAATGTGTAATTTTAAAACAATTTAATCACACCTTCTTCAAAAACCCCTTATCTTTTATTAACTTTTTTTTTCCCCCAAGAGTGAAACAACAACATGAGCAGCAGACTATTGAAAGGCTTAGCAGAACATGTTATTTGCATTGCAGGAGAGTGATCACTATAAAAAATGTGTGTTAGTGTGTAACTTAAAGTCCAGACAAACAGTGCATACTGACTATACACAAAAAAATACCACAAACAGGATGTTCCAGTGACTGTACTCCTCCATTCCTTGCCAAATAAATCACTTCTTATCATCTAATTTTACGCATACTTTCTACACAAGTCAGGGCACTGTATGTTATAAGATGGCTTGGAAGTGTGGTAACTAGTAAAATCTCTATAGAGTCTGAGAGATACCTGTATTATTGGGTCTTCCAGATGTCAAAGAAACACAAAATTCAGATATAAACATATTTTTAAAGAATATTTCAAGTCTAATGAAGCTCATAGAAATTGGTATTCTGAGTTGAAGAAAGCTTGAATGCACACATATATTGAGGTGGGACAGGGAACATGGATGGCAGCTTACTTATGCTCAGAGTTCCTTCTATTTAGCCTTGTCTCTGAAAAAAAAAAAAGGAGTATAGCACGCTCACTAAATAATGATTCTAATTTTACAGTGGCAGTTTGGAAGCTCCCCGGGATGAGGGTTATGAACTTGAGTGTGTGGCCTGATATTTATAATGCAGTTTACTGTTCTTTACTTTTTGGACAGACAGGATCTTGCTTGTTTACACGGCAGGTTAGAGCACTTAAGCTCCAGAGGTGCTATGTGCTCCTCTATATACTATCACACTGGTTTTCAGTCTCACTTATAACAGCTCCTGAAAGCATTTAATGACTAGATTTGGATAGAATAGTGTCATGATGCTAATCTTCGTTGGAGTTTGGACTTGATGATGCAACAATTATGCCTTGTAACTGAACTACTCCTTGAAAGCACAAAGCCATTTACTAGACAGATGGCCTCTTAAGCTTCACAGGAGACTACGTATGTATATCAGGTATTACCTAGATAAGATTTCTGTTTCTGTGGCTTTCGGTATTTATCATGTTAGAGGACTACAATACAGTGCAGAAAACTATCATTAAAAAATCTAGAAAAATAATACATATTTTATTTCCTTTTGCACTACTACATTACTGAAGCTTTATTTTTTTTCTGACTTTCAGGTACTGTTTCTTCTTCCCTTGGGCTAAGCAAAACACAGACTCATATAACAAAACATTTTTTATATAATACAGCTGTGAAATCAGACTGACCTGGACTTTTGTTTCTAAGTAGCTATATATTCCTTTTTAAGAAACAGGAGCAGAGAGGACGTGCAAGAAAAATCAGAGATGGAATGCAGAATGGCCTTGAATCTGGGTTAACATGATATTGTGACAAGCCAAAAGATTTGATGAGGTAATGCAC
Organism: Pterocles gutturalis; assembly: GCF_000699245.1. Taxonomy (NCBI): domain Eukaryota; kingdom Metazoa; phylum Chordata; class Aves; order Pterocliformes; family Pteroclidae; genus Pterocles; species Pterocles gutturalis. Next base: position 50,070 of record NW_010133903.1, on the reverse strand, counting down.
TCACTCCATGGTGCTGAATGATTGTACTAGTCCATTTGGAAAGCTTACTTATCAAGATCATTTAATGTAGATATATGAACCAATAGCTGTTTATCACTTCAACAGATATTCTCCCCAATTTCTTCAGATTCAGACATCCGTACTACAAGATGTACTAAGAGAGGTTTTATAGATGATGTAATATAAGTATGTGAATCAAAAAAGCTGAGATCACTCGTTTATTGATTTGACTTTTCATGCTCAAATTATTTAGTTGATGGATGATGTTAGGTGTATAAAGTAATGAAAACATACGACTAGACTATCCCCATCTTTTTGTTAATGGTTTATCAAGATGTATGGGATGGATTTGTACTTGTCTGGGGGCATATTTGCTTCATTTGTTTCCAGCATTTGCAAATACCCTAGCCACTTCAATATCCATAAAACCTGAAAGATAAAGCTACAATGCAAAGGTATTATTTTATTATTTATGAGCACCATCAATTAGTTTTCTCCCTTAATGCTTTGGGATCTGTATTTCTAGACTCAGTATCTGATCTGTTCAGAGCTTGGCCTGGGCTTTTAGAGGGAGCTGTTGCTACTTTATTAGCCGTACATATCCACAATGAATCCTTGACATGGTTGCCTCTACCTGAGGCCTGAGCTAAGGTGCTCTCAGAAACTGTACCGCCTTCAGAGGGATGTCCTGGTTTTCTCCTCCACCTACCTTCTATTTCCTCAAAATATATTTTGTGTTTTCTCATATGGTTTACTCATCACTGTCACACAAGTGCTATGAAGTTGTTTATGCTTAAACAGAGGTGTATTGCTGATAGAGCAACAGTTGGGATGTACGCATCTTTTTGTCATTTGTGCTTTATTATGACACTATAATAAATGAAGAAAAGTTTGATTAACAAGGAACCTTAAGGACATGTTTGGAGAGCTAACATCTTTTAAATCTCCATTGTCTGGAAATCTCCAAATGGAAAACTTCATTCTCTTCTTACACGCCATCTCCTTACCATTTAAATGCATGAAATGCAGCAGAGTTTCTGCCAGTCTTCCACAAGTACCACCGATGGAGATTGCTAAACTCTTCTTTACTCCTTCTTTAGGGCACTCCAGTAATAGCAGGGTATTTTTCTACACCTCCAAGACTTTGTTTCCACAACTGTCTACAAAGATGTAACTAGATGCCAGGAGTGCCTGAGATCTGGGTCTGGCTTTCCCTTAGTATCTCTTGGACAACCAATGACTTCTTCCTGTTTGGGTTTTCTTCGTTGTAAAACAGGAATAATAATACTCACTTAAGGGGAAGTAAAAATATGATACGGCTGTCTATAGAATGTAAATATGTGTAAATTTTTATTTTCATACGAATTTTGTGTGCTTTATTTGTGCAATGCACATATGAATCATGGCATAAATTGTTGCTTAGTGACAAATGAATAAGCTGTAATAAATTGAAAATTACAAATTAAGCCTGCAAAATGGAAAAAATACATTTGTGATTGGTTTCTAAATAAAGAATTGTGCTGATAGGTTTTTTATTGTATAGACTATAGTATAATGAAATAGTGGTGTCTATCTGAGCAGGGGTCTTGAAAGACAAAAACAGACACTGACCTCTGTATAGCTGGGGGAAATGACATCATTAAAATGTATGCCTCCCAGTTATAGAAGGGAAGACAAATAAACAGAAATGAAAATTATGTGAAGGGATCACTGAGAAACAGCAGCTGAAAAGGAGACAGATTGCATATATATTACCAAACATACCTAAAAACACCCCAGCACATTACAAACATACAGCACAGAATGGATAAACAAAATCACCAGATCAAAGAATTATGAACCATCCACCTCTAATATAGTGTTTGCAGATTAATGTTTTTTTTCTGACATACTTGCTTTTTTGATTGTCTTATTCGTTTTTCATAAAATACTTTTGACTCCCCAAAAATAATTAATTATATTTTTTGTTTCTTTAAAATGTATTCTCAGATTTTCTATTTGACTGCTTAAATTTATTTTACATTTTTCCTTTGGAGTAAAGTGTGGGTTTTTTTTCTTAAAAACATCAACTATGCCTTTTAAAATTAGAAATATTTGATACAAGTAATATCGGATATAGTTACAACAGAAAAAATGTGTCTATGAACGATTTAAAATAATGTCAAGCTAATCAGACTTCAGATGTCTTTTATTTAATCTTGTATATCACCACTTCCCACACAGCAGTGTTATTAGGAAGTTAGCCTTCTTCAAACTGGTTAGAATAGGATCCTCATAGCATGGTACTGGGTGACAACATAACGACATGAGCTTCCAGAATAAGAGGATACCTCAGAAATTGTTTAGATGAATCAAAATATTCTCAACATTGTCAATATAAGATCTGAATATCACCTCACTGTTTTATGAAGTCTACAAAGAAAGAATAGTGGTAGTAAACATCCTAGTAAATTGACTTGAGAGGTTTGAATTTATGTTCCTGATCCACCTTTTATTCGACCTTGAGCAAATGGTTTAGGATTACATTTTTGAATGTATGCAGTTAAACCTACAGACTGTTAGGAGGTGAGGGTCTGTTTGTAACCTGAAGGTCTGAGGGATAAATCTATACACTGTATGCAAAATTTGCCTAAGCCAACTTTAGAACTTGAAGTGCTAGAAAGTCTAACACAGTTGCCCTTGAGTAGATCAGATCTAGAAACAACAAAGCCATGCTCATTAAATCCTTCATTCAAGGTAATAAGTCCTACTCCTCAAGAATATTTGCTCAGGCACAACATGAACATGATTCTAGATGAAACCTCCTGTGCCTTCATTTCCAGATCCGGAAAGAGGACACTGCCTTTTTCCTGTTAAATTACCTGTTTGCGTTCAACTAGTTTAGGATCTATGCACTGTGACATCTGAATCTGCTGTGCTTCTACATCTGAAGCAGACAAGCTCCAAATATTTAAAAATGTAGAGATTAGCATCCTGCTACCCAAATCTCCCATTTCTAAAGACAGTTTAACAACACTTTCCAGAAATGTCTGAAATATGCTCAGACACAGTTAACGAGAGTTAGCATAGACTGACACATTTATGACATCCTGTAACAAATTTGAAAAATTTAACCAATATACCTGTTATTCCACAACAAGGCTGAAAAAATTTCTAGAACAAGAGCCTGTCTGCAGAAAACTTGCCAACCTGCCACTTTCACTCCAAATGAGTATGTGCAATGTTTCAATAATTTTACAGTGTTGCTTGAGTTATAGACCACTAATACATAGCAGTAGAGATAGCAGAATTTAGCCCTAAATAATGAACAGATAATGAAAAACCTATCAAACGTGCCACCACCACTACCCCCCCATCTGCAACCTGCCAGCTTCTTAGTGCCAATATTTACAACTATGACTACCAGCCCTGGGAGATATGTGAAGCAAAATGTAAGTAGAGGCTCATGATACGGCCATTTATAAGTGCAAACATGCTAAAAGAAAGTCTGCACTTCAAAGGAGTCTGCCACGGTGAAGTCACCAGCCAGACTACTATCAATGCAATTTTTACAAATGAGTGCCCAGTAAGCTAATATGCTTTTTAAACACAAGTCTTTTGTGCTAAGTGATAAAGTACGATCATTATCAATCTGGTAAAATGAATGAACTTTCAACAAAAATCAACGGTGCACACTGTGCATGCACTTTGTCAGCCCTATACATGGCACAAAGGAGAGTTATCTGAAACAAATCCCTTCTGTAAGGGAGGAATAAGAATCTGTAAATATATAAAGCAGCTATCGCACAGGTTGATAACATTTATGATGTGTCGATAGTATTATGTGTTATATACAGGACAAATGAGTTTCGTAAGTGTAAGAGTTTATTGTCCACATGTGCACTGGTAATGGGGGCGGTTTAAGAAGGCTTCATGTAAAGACAGTTCCCATCTTCTACCTGGATGACTTGCGTTGTTATCCTGATGAAATTTCCACTTTACTCTTCCCCCTGGGTACGAGGTTTGAGTCATTGCATGAATAGCTTTCTTTCTGGTGGCTTAGGTTCAGAAGAAAGCTCTGTCCTTTTCCACTGAATGAGTGCCAAGCCTGCGTTAGCTTTGGCGTCACAAGGTTGTTTGCAGTGAAAAACAAAGGACAAAAAAGACAGAATTAAAGCCCTTATGCAACCATACCAATCAGTATGACATAGGAAAATCACCATAACAACTGCCTTATTTGGGATATCAGATAAAAAAGCCTCCACAAATTCTCTAATCTACAACATCTAGCGGCAATGACTTCCACTATGTAATTGCACTCGGTGTGAAAAAAAATGTTTTTACTGCTAACAATAATATATGATATAAGATCTAAAATCTATCTAGTCTAGTCTTCTGAGCCCAGCGTGGACCAGTGCAATGCTTTAGAGGAAACAAGAGACTTCTGCTATAGATAAAGAATCCGTGCCTATGTGTCACCAACTTAAAAAAAAGATACAAAACAAAAGAAAAAATGCCAACAACCATAACTCATATTGTCACATTCCCGTACACCCTCTACTCAAAACCAAATTATTAGTCATACTCCTGCTCTACTAAATTACACATCAGGGGTAGCTGCAAGTTAGCTGAAATTGTGCACTGAAGTTCATTTACTGAACCGTTCTGTTTTGTTTTCTCTACCTTCAAAGAGTACAAAAATCTGAGGGCTTAATGTATGTGTGGATTGAATGCATAGAAATCTCTGCTTGTGGCTTCCTTCCATCTGATTAAATACGTTACTTGTGTAAACGTGACTACGCAAGTGAGAATCAGTATATGATGTAACTGATACTTTTTTCCGTTTATTTGGGACTGTATACCATTGTATAACACAGTTAAAACACCATTTCCCGATAAAAGGAGGATGTTGATATTACAAATATCTTTACAAAATAAACTACTTCTGTTCTATTCAGGAACTCTAGATGACGAGAAATTGTAGAATCATGAAGAGATGTAATCCAGGGAGATAAATTGTCTGATATACATGGCAATTAGGTGACATTGTGATAAGTACCTCAGAAATATGATAGATAGAGTTTGCAATACACTGTTTCCCTGATAATCTTTCCACATACATACTCATTCTTTCCTCTTCAGAACAGTATTTAGCTGCTAATCTCTTTATACTTGTACTTGTTCTTTGCCCTTTTGGTCCCATTCACAGCCACATGAATCACTCCCCTTCCAGTTCACATAGCATTCTATGAACATTGCTGATGGTTCAGCTAGCACACAAATCACAAGCAATAAATATGTAAATTGTTCATTTTCATCTAACACAAAGCCTTCAATAGACTTTTCATGCATAAAGACAGTTGCTGGAAGTTGGGGACCTTCTAAGAAATGAAGCATGACTGGAAGAAGTTTATCATGTGTGTTGATAAACAATAAAGACTTTGCTACTACTCGCAGACATCAGTTTCCAAAAATATTGGAGTATACACAAAAAAATATGATTTGTTTTGTCTTAAAAAAGGGTATTCTGTCCAGGATTAATTCGATATGAATCTTTGTTTATTGTAGCAAAGAAGTCAGACACCCCAGCTAAAAAAAAATACATTTTAATACTTCAAAATTCATACAGTAAACTTTTGTTGAAAATAATAAGTCCAGTTGGGATATAGCAAAAAAATCTTAGCTTCAGAGAGCAAAGAGAAGGACTTTAAAAAATTAACTAATTTGGGAGGCACTGCATAAAACCAGCCTAAATATAAAAAAAAATCATAACCAAATTGTACCTTTTACTTGGTTATTCCTCTATGACTTAACATCTTTATTTCCCTCCTTCACCTATCCTACTTGAATGCAACTGTGTAACTGTTATGAATAAATTTGTGCTACCATTATCAAAGTATTTGACTTTGCTGCTAATATGGAATGTTCCAGTGTAGAGCTCAGGCACTTACAGAACTAAAAGTATGTTTGCTCCGAAACACTGTGTGTAAACAGAAAAACAAAACAAAACAAAACCCCAAAAACCAAAAAACTCAAAGGATCCTAAACAATAAGCAGCTCCTCATCCATCACAGCCTTCCGAGAAAAGCTCACTAGAAAATCACGGGTCAGTTAAATCAGAGGGGACTTGTCTACAGTTCCTTTTTTTCAGGATAGAGTTGTATTTTAAAATCTGTATAATATTCTGTTGCATTTTACAGCATGACCAGTTTATAGTTTAGGGTTACTATATACATTTTAATTGCCCTTTTTAGTTGTAATCACAATGTGCAATTTAAAATAGTTTCAGCTCATACCCTTTCTGACAGCTTTTGTTTAAACTACCTTGCTTCTCAAATCTGTGAATGTCTATTTTGAAGCATTAAATAACTGTCAGATGCTCAGCAGCCAGCACTTCCACAGCCTCCCCTGCTCGCTGTGTCCCATTTAGCTCCTGTCTCTCCAGACCCTGTCTCCCCCAGCCAGGCTGGTGCAGTGTTATGTTAAACAGTTTCTTAGCTGCTGTGCTGCTTTTCTCACTCTGTGCTCTGCACACAGTACTGATTGCTAGCATGCAGCCCTATTTTTGCCACACAGCCATGTTCATGCTTCAGTGATTACACCTTCAGAGCTTTTACTAATAAATTACCGTGCAACTGTAATGACACAGTAGTAAAGCAACTGTGTTTTATAGCTAGATATATACCGTTTCTGCCTGTCTTCTTCTGCAATACTATTTGACATAGTGTTTGACAAATACCAATACTATTTGGCATGTCCATGCGCAGGGCGTATGGCAGCATGCTGAGCACATTCCAGCAATTAGGAGTTGCCACTGTAGATATTAATTTAATAAGGTATGTCAGGTCTTTGATACCACTTAGTAGTAGATGTTTCAGACATATTTGAAAGAGATCCTTAGCACAGGAAATGTATGTCAACAAGCTCCTAAAATGTTTCTTCCTTATCATTTTCAGTTAGTGCATATTTATGGCTGGTAAGTACTGTTGCTGATAAAATCAGTATTCTCCAAGTCTGATTCCTGTTTGGTTTTTAATTGGAAATGCTTCTAGAGTCTGGCAGTTTGGGGACTTAATTTACTGAGTTTTCTGAAAGGATTGGCAATAATTTAAATTTCGAACTAAATTTCAGAGAATGTCTCCTTTTACAAATCACGATCTAATTTCTTCATCATTCTCCTTCTCTCTGGTCTCATTTTCCTCTCTTACCTAAACTAAACCATCGGGATCCTGCTAATCTCACTTTACACAGAAACAAAATATCACACGTGATTGTTTTGTAAAACAGCTATGTTAATTTTCTGTTATACTATGTTTTTCTGGCTACCTAATATCTGTTAAATCCTTCTCAATACGTGGTAATTTATTTGACATTTATCCTGATACTGTCTTTTCGTACTAGCCCTTAAACTTGTGCCGTGAATCTGGACTGGTTCAATTCTCTCACTAGCTAGGGAATTTAGGTAGAGTCTCAGATCTGACTTTTGTCTGCACAGGCACAGGGTTTAAATCCAAACTTGAACAAAACTATTGAAATCAATCTGGGAGCAATGAGCTCCATATTTTTTAACTGGACTCTAGAGATTTTCTCTGTAAACAGACATAGGTCATGATTTCATTTAACAGAAACTCACAAGGAAATTTTAGTGTCCAGTTAATAACATGATCTAAAATAATAATTTTAACATAATAAAGATATATAAATTCTTCTTCAATTGCTTTCCGAGTTTTGAGTTTTAACTCAAAACAATCTACAAATGTATATTGTACAAATCCCAGAATTTTTCTGCTATTTTAAATGCTAAAATCTTACTTTGTCTTAAGTGAGAACTGAGAATTTTGATTTGTTCTTGGCAATGGATGCTCTCAGAAAATGACACAGAACATGAAGTTCACAGTAAAAGGAATGAGAGATTTAACAATGCATTCTTAATAAATATCTTTTAAACACTCTTCCAACCATAAGTGGTAGCAGCTATGAAACTTTCATGGCTGGCACTACGGAAGAAAGCTGAAAATACACTTCTAGCTCTTACATTGGCAACAGCACACATAAGCCACTGGTACCTGGATGGTGGTGGGGAGAACTGGGATTGTGTGTTTAGTAGCAGATCATGGTCCAGAGGATATCAATTCTGACATGTGGTAGGAGACAGAAAATACTCATGAGAGTTTTTGTGTAGCCTGTTCAGCACAGCCAGCTCTTGGCTAATTAGCCTGTCAAGGGAGATATCTCTGGCTATAGTTGTCTTTTATTAACTGAGATGCCCTCCAATTTTAGTTTACTGGCAGATAATTTTCAGTGTGACTGGAGACACTGAACATATTTCTTGGTTCCCCATGTCTCCTTATTATGTCTGCATGCCCTGGCATTTTTGCAACTACTCTCGACACCCATGTCCATATTGCAGTACGGTGCATAGAGAAATTACTGTCCTGTACTGGTGAATATGAATCCCAAAGAGATCTTGGCTTCATTCCTAGCTTGCCTGGAGGCACTGTGCAAAGGCACAGAAAAGACACTTATAACTCAGTTTTTAAGAGTTGCCAGGAACCTGTAGCTCTCACTGAAAGGCTCCCATTAATCTCTATGCAACAGCTGGTTTTATGAGAAAAACAATTCTGAATTTATATAGTCATGCTGGCATGAAGACCTGTTTTGACAGAGCTCAGCACCTACTGCAAGAGCAGTCTATGTATAAGACATATGGAAAATGAAGGTTAGAGACACATTTCTGGGTAGCTGGGGAAGAAAGAAGTAATTTGGAAGAGTTACCATGAATTTACCAAACCTAAATCATGTCTAACTAAACTGACTGCTTTCTATGATAAATGACTACATTTTGGGACAATGAGAGAGCAGAAGACGTCACCTAAATTTACTTTAGCCATGTTTTTCACACTTCCCACAATATTGTATGCAATTTAGAATGTCATGATCTGGATGGAAAGCTAGTCAAAAACCTGATTGGACGATTGGTCTCAGGGAGTAGTGCATTGTATGCTGCCTAAAACCTGCTAAGACATAGTGGTCTATACTGTGCCGTATCTTGTTTAACGTCTTCCTCAATGGCCAGGGAGAGGTGAGGTAACACTTGTTTCTTAGGCTGGCAGGTAACACCAAAATGAGGGAAACGGCGAACATGCTGGAGAGCAGGGCTGCCATCTAGAAGGACTGGGACAGGCTGGAGGAAGTAGTCTTGTGAGGTACAGTGTGGACAAATGCTGAGCCCTGTCCCTGGGAAAGCAGTCTGGGATGGGCTTGGGCAGCAGCTCTGCAGAAAAGTCCCTGGGCTCGGTGGGACAGCGAGCTGCACCAGAGCCACCCTGGGGCTGGCAGCATTTGACATCGTAGGAGCAGGCACTACTGAAACTGGCATTTGCTCTCTGATTAGTAGTAGTTTGTTTACATTAGAAAAAATAATGTTTACTTGCACTTACCAAAATGTTTATCTACTTTGTTTGTGACTCCTCCTTCATCTAGCAGGAGCAAAAGCATATTTTCCTGATTTACACAGGGGAGTAAAATAGCCCTATTTTCCATAACTGCATATTTCTGAGAGACAATGGATGCCTCTCTTCCTACCTATGGCTTTGGAAAGGAGACTATCTAAAGGAGACCGGAGTTAGGAGGCTGGTGAGGTTCCTCTGCTGGAAGGAAGCAGCAGCAGGTGCTGTGACCGCTTTGATTCCGTTGATTAAAGAAAGCTGGAGGGAGGGGAGCCTGAACGCTGGAATTACTGTGTATTTGGATAGAAGGGAAAAAAAGGATGCAGGTGAGGTGACAGGTAACAAGAGAGATCTCAATGGGATCTAAAAGCCCATAATTGGTTTCTGACAGAGGAAAAAAGGGGAATCCCTTCCCCAGGTGCTGGCCTTGCCCTCTCTCTGATTACTGGTAATGGCATTTTGGACAATTGATTTACTTTTATTTAAAAAGGTGTTCCTTTAGTAACTACAAATATATTTTATAATCTTTTACTCCTGTGTAGTTGGTGTCTACAGTGTTGACTCTCAGAATGGCTGTAAAATTGAGTTGTCATCTTTAATGCTGTAACAAGTTATATAGTCCAAAAGCACAGACTGAACACAGTTGGGAACAAAGCATGAATATTTGAATATAGATTGAGAAGTCAGACCAAGTCTAACTTTGAAAAATACTAGAAGCTTGGTGGGATGAATGAAATTCCTTTTCTTGACAGTCTGTAAACACTAGGGAGTAATAGCAAGGTACTTAATTGGCTCTTTCTGAGCTTATTCCCCTATATTAGCATCAATTGAACAAGCTCTATGCAGAACATGGTCTTGAACTGTATTGATTTGCCTTTCATTGTTAGTGGGTATTTACATATGATTGCACAAATAGAGATATTTAATTTTGGGAACTATTTAATTTTAGTTTAGTTGTTGGAATATAAAATATCCAAGGAGTGCACAGGAGATTTTCTTTTTAAAATATGGTTACCTAGTAAAAGATATTCTCACTGGAAATTTTGCCTGGATTAGAACAGAGATGTGAGTGTTGCCAGAATGCAGTTTAGGTGTCTGGACAATGGTGAACATGCTGTCGAGACAGAGCTAACTGACAATCATAAAAGCATGGAGGTAATGCAATATTTTCCACAGTAGCCAGACTTCACTTCCAGAGCAGCAAGTTTAAATTAACTTCTACATTTTCATATTTCATGGAGATTTGTTTTGGAAATAACATAGAACAAGAGGATAATGAAAATCAAGTTGAATGTAACTTTCCTGTTTCTGTAATTGTATTTTGAAACTAACAGATATAGAGAAAAGCTTCCAAGTCCGACTGAGAGAAAAACTGTTACTGGAATACACTGGAAAATGTAAGAGAGAAATTAAAGATACAAAGTTTCTAAATAGACGAAGTTTCCAAACCACCTCCAGTATGCAAAAATGTAAATCTGCCTACCTTGAGCTTGTACTGACAAGGAAGGCTGTGTTTGACTCTGTTTTACTGAAAGTCAGCTAAAGCAATTTTGATTAACAAAGACTGCAAAGTGTCACCGAGTTAATGGCATCCTGAGAGGCAGGGCATATCAGTTAGATTTAACTCCTCTGTGCAAAGTAGTTCATAAATAAAATCTCAAGATCTCCTGACAAAACATTTTCTGAGAAATGTAAAATTATAGTAGTATGCTTGACAGTAAAATTTATACTAGAAGCAGTAAAAAGAACTTTATTAACATAAACAAGTCAAGTATCCTAATCCTTTTCAGAACTCCTAAGCTTCTCAATAAGATGAACTCTGGACAAGAAAGTTATCTTGCATGTAACTTAGCCATGGGAGAGACCCTTGTCAGCATATTTTTGAACAATACTTTCTCTCAAAGTGTGTCAGAAGGGTCTATACAACTGGTGTAATGCAGCTATCACAAAGGCTGAATTTCATTGCAATTTTGGATGAAAGACAATGGAAGTATGTATGGAAAGGGTTAATTTTTTAGGCTAACACAGGTCCTCAATTATTTATCACATTTCATGGAATTTGAAGGGCATTAAATGAAGGCAGCTGTACTGGCTCCTGTGTCAGGTTACTGTCTGACACCCAAATAACAGAGAAAGACCACTTCTCCATGTCTTTGCCACCACACATTGTACGCCTGGTGAAAGCTGTCAATAATTGTTGGGGTTTTTTTTTCCCTTTCTGAATGCTCACAGGCGACTTCAAACAGTCCTGGTAGTACAGAATCAATACCTTAGTGCCAGCAGCCACAGCAAAACTGTTATCATTATTGTGTTTACCCTGGATTGGGTTA
>NW_010133903.1:12903-38281 GCF_000699245.1 Pterocles gutturalis | reverse complement strand
ACTCTTTCCTCCCAAAGCCACTAAAAATTCTAGCAAGTGCACACAGCATCTCCTTGGCAAGTTCTTTCAACTTTCTACAGGTATCAAACATGTTTATTTTTTTTTCCCCTCATGGGAGGGGACTATGGCTAAGAAATAGAGACAAAAACGGGCAATGAGAGAAAAGATTGTCCAGTGTTTAAATAAATGACATCAGGACACTGTTTCAAAACACCAGTGGTTATTGAATTGTCACCTCAACCTGCTAAAACCAGGAAAAAATAAGCCAGTAGGAGAAATAGACCATGAAAAACTTTGGGTTTACTATGACAGTAAAGAATATACCCTTCTTTTCTTTTCTTCTCAGACAAAACACACACATGCAAGCCTGTGCTCAGAATGCTGAAGACAGAACAATAAAAAGGTGTGATTTTATATAGACACATTTAGCCTACTCTTTAATTAATCAAGTGAATGCCTCATTTTTACTTCAACTCATTCAGAATTTTTGGCTTTGTTGTGTCATTAAATATGACATTTCCACATTTGGAAAAAAATGTCAAGCTATAATGATACACCTACTGCAGTGTACTGCCTGTACTAAACAGAAATCAAGATTGACTGACAGCTTGAGTCTCAGAAGGAATAATTTTCAGTAAATAGGAAATACATAACTTTTATTAGAGTTTTTAAAATATTTGGAAAAAAAGGGGAAGCAAATTTTTTGTATGTTTTCTTTCTTTTCCATGCAACATTAATCCTTTCTCTGCTGTTTGACATATGCCTTTTTAAGTGTTTTTTTTTTAACCTTGTATGTTACCCTATGGTCACCACAGCCATGATGCTCATTTACCACAGTTTGTCTGGAGTAAAAGAGCTGTGTCGGCTACTAGGCAAAGTGACATGTATTAATCATGAGTCTGTTCTTAAAGATCTACTCTTATTACTCCTTTTGAGTGCATAGAGTCAATGGGAAGGTGGAGAGCATGGCAATTAAAGAAACTTTAGAGAAGAGTTTACTACAGTCACTGCTCCTAGATCACAGCCATTGCAAATCTTGCTAAAGGACTTTTATTCCTGGTACATTTGGGGTTCTTTTATTGTTATTTTTTAATAACTAGGAAGAAAGAAAACACTGAGGTAAATACCAGTGAATGTAATGATTCAAATCGTTGGTCAAGATCTGAGCCTACATGTTTTCAAGGTCAGGTAACTTCATTTAGAGAACTAAATCCTTAGTCAAGCTGAAAAATAGCCTGTTCCTCAGAGATTTGCACCCTTAAATGTGAGTGCTGGTCTTCTCTTGATAATAATGTAGGGCTGGAATTAAAGGCCATGTTCTCTGCTAGTGAAAAAAATCCCATGAATGAGAACAAATGATGCAAACATAGAACTTCCCTTGTCCAGCAATAGAATTTGTACAAAACTCTTTTAGATTATCAAGTCTCTTATGAAGAAATAGCTGGGAGATTAATAAAATTGCAATGGGAAGGTCTTTTCTACCACTTCAAAATCTTCATGATTTTGAAAACCAAGGTCATATGTATAAATCATTTATAAAGGGTTGAAGTTTTTTTTTAAGTTTGTCAATAATTTTTGTCAATACTTGAAAGAGACTAAACATTCTAAAATTATATATTACATTCAAAGGACAAGTAATTTTGATATCACAATAACATACATTGCTTAGAAAACAGTATTCAATACCAAGGAAGTTTTTTTCCCTTTCATTTTTACTTCAGAAATCTGTCAAAGAACAATTCTTTTACAGAGAAGTTTCTGTTTTGATGAACAAATGAATTTTTTACAACCTGTTTTACTGGAAATTTCTTCATCAGCTTTACAGCTGACACTGCCTCTAAAGACTAAACTCAGTTTCTTACACAAAGCTTCCCTGCTGCGATCCTTTGAAGGGAGCACAAGCTGCTCCACCAAGAAGTTGTGCCTCAGTGAGGTGCTGGAGTGTGGAGTGATGGCCTTTTATCCTCCCTCTGCTCTTTGTGCTTTGGGGCTATGGAGAGCTGTTAGGAGCATCTAACTCATAACCACATTTGTGTGGACTTTTTCACCTACTACTGAGTCCTGCCTGTCACTACCAAGAAGATCCAGTGACTTATTTTGGCACATGCTCCAAGGCTTCTTAGCAGAGTCACTGAAGAAACATGATATTGCCAAGCAATAACATTTCACAGGCAGCCAAGAACCATCACTTACGACATTGCTCTTATTTACAGTTCTGTTGAGTTCATGTCAGGTGTAGCTAAGCTCCACTAGGAGCACTGATTTATCTTTGTGCCATTTTTTTTTTTTTCTCCATAATATCCTAGTTTTCACTGGGATAGAGTTAATGTTCTTCATAGTAACTAATACAAGGCTATGTTTTGGAGTTTTTGCTGAGAATAATGTTGATAACACATTGACATGTTAGTTGTTGCCAAGCAATGCTTACATTAAGCCAAGGACTTTTTCAGCTCCTCATAATGACCCTATCCTCCCAGCTTCTTATGTACAAGGAGCTGGGAAGAAACACAGCCAGGACAGCTGACCAAAACTGGCCAAATGTTTATTCCATGCCATAAAACGTCATGCTCGGTATATAACAGTGGGATGAGATAAACAACACACACTCAATGTACATCCATGTTTGCATTTCATGTTTCTACTCAAGACCATGGGTCATTCTGCACCCCTTCATGAAAAACAGATTGAATTATTTCCAGTGATCTCAGTAGATAACTCGCCATAAAGATGCAAACAGAAGAAACTCATATTTCTATTCAGAAGGAAAACAGGGAGTATCCTCTGCAATGTACTGGAACATTTAGACAAATCTTACAGATTCACATGACCAATATACACACCTCCTAAATTTGGGAAAAACTGCATTGAAAAAGGCCAGCGTATGAATCTTTTCCGTATTCTATCTGATAAACTATCTTTCTACCTGTTTAGAGGGGTTTCTGTGTTAGTATACACTCAGCCACAGTAAATATAACATTTATCATAATATCAGAGAGTAATTCCAGTGGATGTAGACATGAAGAAATCTATTCTGTTGAAAGAAGAAATTGTCAGTGCGGTATGAAAGGAGTTCAGGAAGAAAATGTATGTCATTGTAAACACTGCTTTCTGCGAGATTAGGTTTTGTGTGCTCTCCTTCAGACATGTGAAAAGACAGGAATAAATGCAACCATTATAATTTACTGAATAGCATAATTCTCCTAAAAGTTTTGGATAAATCATCCAGTCCTTAGAAATTCTGATAACAATATTTTTCTTTTCCATTATATATATTTTTGAATTAAGTATCATAGACATTGTTTAGATAGAAACCTAATGTTATTTCTTTGAATTACCTTAAAGAAAAGTAGAATGTAGGAGGATATAATACGAATCTGAAGCCTTTGGTCACTATGAAACTTTCCCATAGCCCAGTGTAGTCTTTCTAAAGATTGAAATATCTGGTATATGTTACACTCCTGGATTTCAAACAAAAATAGATGTAATCCTTTTATAAACTAATTATTTAACAGCAATGTAATTGTCACCTCTAACATAACATCATATTACCTATTTAGTGGTCCTAAACTATAGAGTGCCTTAAATAGAGGCACTATTTAAGAAGTTTACTTCTTTTAAAGATGACACATAACTCAGAACAGTAAAAGGGCAAGTTATTGATGCGTAGGATCAGCAATGTAACTTTTGAGATGGTTTATAGATTAGTTAAGAAAAATATTTGTTTAACTTGGGATAGTAAAACAAGCAGTAACTTTTTAAATTTCACAACGTGTCCGTGAAATATACCAATCGTCTTCCTTCTGCTGGTGCTGAAAAATGAAGCAGAGGCTGGATTCATCCTCAGTTCTTAAATACACTGTAATTACCTTAAGTGCTTGTGCATAAATTTTTATTTCAGTTTTTCAGTGACGAACAAGGGTCAAAATAGAGATAAATCAGACTGTTTCTTCCATTGTCTGGACCAAGATCCAAATCGCTGTGTGGAGAGTATTTGTGGTTTGCCTTTTGGTTTGTCTTCTAGCGCCGCTACCATCCCAGCTACTTTTGCAGAAAGCAATGTTGAATGACCCTGCATTCACTTTGTGTGAATGCGTGGGTAGGTAGGAATTTTAGAGTGTGACATGGCATGACCTTCCCATTCACAAAGCAATAATATAGGTTCAAGTTAAGTAGCAGGGGCAGATAAACTCTGAGTTTCAGCTCTAGAGTTCTTCTAGAATTCCCTAAGCCCAAGTTCTTCCATGCTACTGCATCTGCTCAATGTAGACACCCACACAGGCTCCTTCTGCCTCTTAAAATTCAATGTAGATATAGCCTCAAAGTCAAGATTAGAAACAGTAGGTTTTCAGCTTCTGATTAAACATTTAGAATTTATCTGCCTAAAGAATATTTTTGTTCCAAATCTAAGCCGAGTGTGGAATGGTTTCACTATCTTGCCACTGAAGCCGATGTGAAAAATTAAATAGTTTTTTTCACATAATCAGACTTAAGGAGGATCGTAGCTGTTACAGTATCTTGAAGTTGAAGAAATTAACTATAATCTTAATTTTTATTTAACACATACACTGTGGTAACTGAGGCTCTTTTTTAAAAATCCTTTATCTCAGAAACTTGGCAGACTTTTCATGTTTTAAAATAAAGGCCATTTATGTTTGAATATAAATACAATTTTCTGTCTATTTGGCCCTTCTGTCCTCTCATCTAAACTTTTCAAGTTATTTGTTCATTTTTTTAAATCTGCTATCTTGTAATCATCCATAATGTGTCTTCTGAAAATAGAGAAATACCATAAGCATGTTGAAGAACCCAAGAGTACTGATAACTCTTCTTCAACCATTATGTCTCTGTCCTTTCTTTTGAGAAGTCATCTCTATCTACATTCAGTGTTCCCTAGACTGTCATTCATAATCTTCCATGGAGAAATGGCAATTTCTGGCTCCCTCTGATGGTCCATTTTGGAATTTTATACTCATAACTACCCATTCAGATACAATATTCCATTTATAATTTTTTCATAAGACATTCTTGAATATTAATATGATAGCTCTCTTCCTTTACGTCTCTTCTCTTTTTTGAGAGACTGTTTGTGAGACACTTTTTAACTTTGGTATGTGGCTATCCAGCCAGACACTAGCAGATCTCTAATACTTTATGTTCTTAAAATTGCAAATTAGCATTCTAGGGCTTTCTCTTTTAGTTTCCATAGCAACTCTTGTACAGCTTATTCATTAGAAAGAGTTCTGTTTAATTGATCTCCTAATGTATTGCTTAATAGTAACTGTTAAGCAGTCTTTTGTTTCCAGGTCATATTTAGGGTTCACATATTTGCATAAAAGCATTTCATTAGCTGAAACCAATCATTATTAGTAATTTTCTTTTTTTAGTTTAAAATAACTAAACCCTCATTGAGATTTTCTGAATAGCAAATATTTATATCTTGCTGAATGGGTTTTCTCTGTGAGCCTGGGTGCTTTGTTTCTGTGAGCAGCAAGAAAATTACAGAGCTTCAAAATGTTAATCAGAGAAGATAAAAAGAAAGTGGCTTTTTTTCCAATTGAAATGTAAATGCACAGTGACAATAACTATAGGCCTCAGGCAATATTTGATGACAAAGTTGTAATGGATAAATATCCTTTAAAAATCACAGAAACAAACGGCCCAACTTGAACACGTTGGGGTTTTTTCTATTATGCATAATAATGATTTTCTGACATGTTAGGCTGTGTAAGTTTACAACGTCAAAGAAAGCCTTTTCTGCAATATGGTTTTGTCCAAAACTCTTCCCACTTAATTTAGTCAGCTTTGATAAATATTTTTCTAGTCAAGTATATTAATTCGTTTCTGCACGAGTTGCAAGCTGATTTTCAGCTTACTCGGGTACGTGAATGTCAAACAATTTACCTGAAGTCACACGAGGAAATTTAGTCCTGATAACAGAAAAACTGTGTTCACCAAGAGCAGTAATTTAAATTCTTTCTGGATAATAACTCTTATGGAAAACAAAGTATATAGTTTTAAACAACTTGTCCTTAGACACCTTAAAAAATCTAACCCATCAAAATTTCTCAAGCCCAAATGGAGAGCTTAGAACTCCCTCCATATGTCTGGATTCATATTACACAAACTATGAGCATGGTTAACAAATTCACATTTATTGATTAGAAATCTGGATATTCTAATTTTTTTTTCATTTTCTTTTATTCTTCTTTCTGTTTCTTTTCCAGTGTTTGGAGCTGATGGCTTTCAAGATTTGCTCACAAATATGACACCTTTAAGTCTGATTCTTTTACTGTTTTGGTTCTTTTCGAATGACACCTGATAGTCTCAAACACAGAACTTCAAGAAAGATCCATGAAAATACAATGAATTCCCAAGACTTAGCAGAAATTACACTTTTCTAAAAACAAATTCTCTTCACATCTCAAAATGATCATAAACTGTTGTTCCTCTGTGTAGTCCACTGTAATATGCATAGCTTGAACTAAAACCACAATGCTGGGAAAAGAAAAAAGAGGGTCTATAGCAAAAAAGAAGGAAAGGTATTGTGTTTGACCTTTTATTTCCTAATAAAATACTGGTAAAAATTGATGTTGCTATTGCTAATGTTTAGATATTATGATGGAGATATCCAGAAAGTGAAATGAATGACATTATTTTTTATGATAAATCATAGGTGGAACTTAGTTCACCAGCTCAAAACCTTTAGTTGTCATCTATACTGAAATATTACATCTGATACTTCTTGCCCACTAATAATTTTAAAATAGGTAAGAAGCATCACTAAAGGAAATGTTACTTTATATGAGCTTTTTGGGAGTTCCAAATATCTGGGTCTATTTTCCATCTATTTTCTGTCATTTTGTAAAATGTCAGCATGGAGAAAACCTGTTTATTGGTACAGACATAAAGCAGAGTAAGTGCAAACTGATACCATTTTGTATATATATGAAAATAATTTCAGTAAATAGTGTTATGGTTTCACATAGTATGTTTGCATCAATAAGGTAAATTTGCATCAATAAAACACACTCTTTTACTGTTTTGCGTATATACTTGCTGAGGATCATTTTATTTAAAAGTCACCAGGTGCATCAAGAATTTTTGTCACAGACTCAGGATCATTACGGTGAATTTTTAGACTGTTGAGAAGGATCATTTGTAACATCAAGATCTTTTGAATTATATGTTTTACATGCATGAAAGTTGAAGACTATTAGTTTTCTGCTAATCATTATATAATTAAAAAAAAAATTTCCCTACAGAGGTAGTATCATTAATGATAGTATCACCAAAAGAGGATTCTTCATTTATGTTTTAAACTACTTTATTTCTCTGCCTTTGATAATTTTCTTTGCTGTTTGAAAGTGTTTGAGTATAGTGACAGAGGAATAACTTTATAGACTCCAGTGATGCCCACTCGTTCTTAAGTTTTAGAAATCTACCTCGTGAAACCAGCCTTAATATACAAGTGCTACAGGACAATCAAACATATTGACAAAAACCAGTAGTGTATGGGCAGTTATGTTTGCTTAACAGTGTTGTTTTCCCCTAAAAAGAGGGAGAAACATAATAAAGATATGAAGCACAAAAGAGGTTCTCTTAATGCCATTTTCCAAATACCACTCTTGAACTACTTGTTTGTGTGCTCTAAGAAGCCTCAGAAATTTCAAGACATGGCAACTATCTGTTCTCTACAGCAAGAAGGAAATAAGGGAGAGTATTTCGTGTGTGAGATATGTTGAACTGCAATGGAATTGTTTAGAAGTCAGAACCGATTCCCAAAACAAAGTTATTTTACTTGATGTCTTACATAAAACAGACATAAGAGTCACTAAGTATTTCTTGGTGGAAATAATCTGTTGTCTCAGGTACTATGCTTTCCTAACAATTTGTTTGTTCTGTGAAGTTCATCAAACTACTTGCATTTTGGTTTTGAAACAAAGAGTGTGTGAGAGAGGGACACATTGACACTGTGCATACACTTGGGAATCTCTACTTGTGAGAGAACAGACCAAGATTATTTTGTGAGGGACTTCTCTTGCACTCTTGCGCAAGTACAGATTGAGATTATTTTGTGCAGGATTGCTCCTCATACGTAAATCTCAGTGGCAGAATAACATGGAAGCTAGTACAAAGATCCAGCTTGACCACCTTTAAAAAATTTAGTTTTGGAGACCGTGTAGTCCGCATTGTGGTAACAAGTGTGCGCAATGCAAGACAACACCTCTCAGACTGAATGTCATTTCTGTCTGGCCTTTTTAGTTATCCCTGAGCTATTTTCCTACCTGTTAGGCTCCACAATTTGAGTCAGCCCATGTCTCAGGTATAGTACCCTCTACATAATTATCTTTCATTCTCACTTCTTCACAAAAAATGTGACCCCACTGAACTCCATTGACTGTACTAACCAGGGCTCTCTGACTGTAACAGGAGATTAGGGAACTGGTTCACAAGTAATCTTATACATAAGGACAACTAGATGCACGTGAGAGGTGAGTTGCACAGGCTATGAATCTTTAGAACAACAGTTTCAAAGGGAATAAAAAAGTCTTACCTGTAGTGGGTAGCTACTAAATACTTCTAATGAAGCTACCTAGAACCTGATTTTCAGGTTAAAATTCTCCAATACATCAACATTTTTTGCAACCAGACAGTTGTTCATACTTTGAACAATTTCATTTTATTATTATTTTTCTTTACATGTAAATACTTGGTAGGTACATATTGTGCTGGTAATCTTTGTAATCATCGTTTGTGCTACTTGACTCTTTAAGCCTTCAAAATATGACACACAATAAATAAAGCAACTGAAGTTGCGAAAGCCATCACAATAGAAGATAATCTGAAATTGATAGTCTACATCCTCTCATTCCTCTTCTTGTGAATGATACTTTCTCAGTTTACATCAGTTTTAATCCTTTTATTTCCAGGAGCTAGTCCTAGCATTGGTCCTTTCTGTTAGGCAGCACTAAGGCTGTTACTCTAATAAATTAGACTTTCTTTTAAGCATTCAGATTGATCAAACACTCAGGGTTGCACTACTGTCCTGGGTGCTAGTTTGATGACAATGTTTGTCTTCTTCCTTTCTCTTTCATCAGGTCAAAGATTATTATTTCTTCAGAAAAGGATAGAAAAAAACACCTCAGACAGCTTCCATTAGGAGTACAATGCTCATTTCTAAGCATTTGTAAGGTGAGAATACTGTGTATGTATTCTGAAGGATAATCACTGTCTAGGCAACTTCAACATCCTACAACAGAGTTACTGGTGCACCTTCAGTGAGAAGCTTCAAAAGAGATACATTCAATGGAAGAAAATTATAGAGATTTTAGTTGTATGCCTAAAACTAGAAAATATCTGGCAACATGTGTTAGAGTACATTCACTCTAAATTTGGCCAGACATGAGTTAAAGTATTTTTGCTACTGTTTTCTCCTTTTTGGCACAAAAAGCTAGGTGAAAAACATGAAATAACATCAAGGAAACTGCTGCTTTTTAAATGTTGCTGTTTTATAAAAAAAGTGAAATTTATCAGCTGTGGTTATTTTCCAGAATGTCTTTCTAATGATTACCTTAATTGCATTGCTGGCAGACTATGCAGTTTTTATTAATCAATAAGACAATGATCCTTATAACGAGATTATACAAGCAGCAACTAATCATTATCTCATCATCAATCTCTAAATCTGTTTTCCATTGTTAAAATCCACAATACTCTGTAGGTTCCTCAGCAGCAATATTTTACAATTACCATGTGTGTCACAGCATAGGTGTTTTCATTGTTGACTGTGGTTTCATTTCCTTACTAGCTGTTCTAAGATGAACTTGGTATGTAGATGTAATGAGTCAGTACCAGCAACATCTACCATTCCTCCTGACTGGGTTTCCCAACGGAGGTTACAGATGCGTAAAGCTATATCTGTGTCCTGATACACCACTGCTCCTAGGCTGGGGATGAAATGGAGAAAGGTGACTGGTGTTTTCCACTTAATTTTCTACAGCTAAACTGGTGCTACATGGTACAGGTGCCCTCAACTAATACCTAATATATGGGGAACCTTCCAGAAGGTCAAGTTGTACATGTCTGTACAGCAACAGCCAGCCCAGAAGGGACTGTGGGATTTAAGCCAACCAGAGCTGGGTATTGTCTACCCAATCCTGCAGGTACTGGGGCTGCTGGATGTGTGAGGGTTGCTGGTAGTCTGCATGCTACCAGCTGAGGCTGCCATATTGCCCCCCCAACCTTCTCTCATTGGCTGTGTAATGTCTCCCAGGGAGGAGGAAGGTTGTGTGGCTCATTAACATCAAATGCGCTTATAACTAAGAGTGTTTTGGTACCTGAGCCCATTTAGTCACACACCATTATTTCCACCTCAAATTGTGACAGCCCCCTAGCTGAAGAGTGCTGAGAAGACAATATCTTCTTTTCAAAGACAAAAGAGATCCAGTGTGGTAGATACTAATCCAAGGGCAATGCACATTAAGGACATACCTTTTTCTTTTGCTTCCACTCTTCCTGTACCTCAGCAGACTAATTTAACATCCCAGGAAAATATGTTTCTGGGACTTATAAAGGTAATCAAAGGGAGGACCTTCTTGGAGCAGGAGGGTGGTTTCCTGCCTGAAGCAAGTACCTGTTTGAGAAGCTGACAGTGTGGCCACTTCTAGGTAGAGTCAAAAGAAAAGCAAATCAGTGAGGTGTAAGCGCATTGCTGTTCACGTTGGACAGTTATTGCGTTCCTACATTTTTCATTGTCGTTTATCATGAAACTTGTTCCTGGGAAGCCAAAGATTAAAGTTAACAGGTAGAAGGTTTAAAATGATGCAGCTCTAAATCAGTAATGCTTTAAGTGATGACATTCAAACTGTCATTCAAAATGTAAACTTATTATGTAAATGAGCTTAATAGCATAGATATTTTTAACAAATAAAAAAAACATCAAAAATAAGCAAGCAAACGCTGTGTATTCCAGTCCGCCATATTAAATTATTTGAAGTAACAGGTTTTTTCTGCTTTTTTTTTGGTCTCTTCTTAAAATAAGAGAAAAAATCTAGAGAAAATATTAACAGCAATAGTATTTAAAATTCTGTGTTATACTATGATCACAGCATAATTATAATTAAGTTAGCTATAACAGGGGTGTTCCCAAGTATTACACAGAAATATAAAAACAGTGCTGCAGGTCTGTAGCTGCACCCTGTTTTTCCTCCAGGCAAACCAGTTCATACTAGAAATGAATTAACATAACCAGGTCTCCAGTCATTCCTTAAACAGCGTCACTGTCACCTCTCAAAAGCCCAAATAAATTTAAAAAGAAGAACTGACTTCTCTGCTTTCAGGTTCTTAGGGGTTTTCATTCTTTGCTCAACTTCCAATTTACCAGTATTAGCCATTTTTTAAAAATTCTGAGATAAATTTTCAATTGATGCTCTGTCCTCCTGTCTTGAGCCAACAACAAAAAAGTGTTTTGTCCTGTTTCCTCACTCCTGTAATCCCTGTTGAAAAAATCACTCTTCTGTGATCAGTTTTCTTATGTTTACCCAGGATCAGAATTATAAAAGTCCTGTTTTAGACCTTCACAGAGTTTCTGTCTTCTTCCATAGCCAATTAACTGTTTATTGTTTTTATCTATGCTAATCTGTTTTTAGTTTGGTATTTTTTCCTGATTCATTGTTCATGGTCTGTATATTTCATTCAAGTAAATAACCAAGTTAATTGCTGACTTCTTCAATGTGAAGAGAACCCAGTGTCTTCTGCTCCCCTGGAAACAGTATTGACCTTGTGTCATGAGCCTGACTGCAAGTCCAGTGTGCATTGAGGAGTTAGTGATAGATGTTAACAGTCACCCTGAGCAGGCAAAGGACTGAAGAGACCTTTAGACTGATGCTGTGCTGCGTGAATCCCTTGGCTGCAGGATAACCTCAGCCAGCAAATTGCAGCAGAAGACTGCAGGCAGCTTGCCCTCCATATCAACAACTAAGCCACCTGCATGGTCTTGCTTTTATCTAAAAGAGCAGCAAGAAGTTCTCACTTGAACATAACTTTCATTTGACTGCAGACATGAGAAATAGAGCTGTTTCCTTGTAAGAAAATCATATAATAGCTTGAAAGACCAAAAGAGAAGCACCTCTGCTACAGATGAGGTTAGGATGATGTGCTGCATGTGTGTGATACTCCTGTTTGATCCTACACTGCCCAGGGCTCCTACCATTTAAAGGCATGTGAGTTCATCTGTATTATTCTCTTCTGATAGAGTTATCTCTCATAAATAGCATTTTAAATGTCAGCTTATAGAGTCTTAGGTGCCTATCTTACTGGGATCACAATGGACCAGCATCTCTTGGAGCAAAACACCTTGCATGCAATGGCAAAAAAATAAGAAAGAGAATAATTCTAATTGTCTTTGAAAAAAAACTGTGTCAGAAAAAACTTGAATCCTTGGCATTCAGAAGAGTTTACCTGTCTGTCTGTCAGGGAGAAAACCTGTCCCTTCAGTTGTATCAAGACACCACAAAGGTATAAGGTGTCTTGGATAAATAACTAAATTGCTCCAATATTATCAGGAAAAAAATGTCAGTACTTCTAGAAGTGGACTATTTTAAACTACAAAACCACATATCTCAGTATTTCTCATAGCCAATATCTATGATTTAGTCCAGATGGAATGCAGCTGTGGCCACATTTGGTGACTAAATGAAAAATCTTTGTCTCTGCAAAGTTGGAAAAGATCCATCCATGGGTTTTCGTGAATTGACAAACAATGGCAAACCAGTGACAGAAATACACCTCTGCAAATATACAGTGGTAACATGAGTCATTGAGGTCATTGGATCAACTTAAAAAAGAGATTAAAAATCATATAAAGAGGAAAGGTAGAAGAAAACATGGAAATGCACCTCTTTACACCAAAAGAATATGCTGGTGGTAATTTTGGTTGATTTAAAATAAAGCTGTAGCTGCAATAAGTGGTATCTTAGAAGCAGAGAGAGGTGTTTGATTTCTGTCATTACTATTTGGAACACCACTCTTCTAAACATATACTTTTTGAATTAAAAGTGTCAATCCATTAGAAAGCTAATGGACTGACACTATTCATCCAAGGGAAAGGGAGATAAGAAGTGGCATTAAAATAAACATATGTTTTTGCAAGTGCAAATGGGTTTGGAACTAGAAGATGGCTATTCAATATGAAAATAGTGCCAAAATGCTCCATTAATGAGTAGGTACCATAACATCTTTGAAAGAGATTTCTACTTTGATAATTTGCTTCTTCTATAAATAATTTAGATGAATTTTCTGAGATTGGATCCTGGTCTGGACCAGGTGAGAGTACTTCCAGGTGAAAACAATTCCTTTTCTTTAGTGATGGATTTCTGAACAGCAAGGTCACGTCATCAGCTTAGCTCGACAAAGTCCATGTACTGGGCATGTAAAGAAAGATGAGAGTCATGTCAGGAAGACATAAACAAAACCTGAAGCTATTTCAAAGCCAGGGGAAGCCTGATATGGTACTGAGGAAAGACAGAGAAATTGGTATAATAATTCAGGATTAGTTAGGATGACACCTTTCTTTCCTAGCAAAACTAAGCATCTTTCAAATGTGATTAGAATAAAATCTTCTGTTTTCACACTTCAACCCATAGACGCTGCATTTGTCTCCAGGAGCCAGTCAACTAAATAGGTTTAATTTGATTGTAGGAGCACAGATTGATGATGGCAAGCCATACATACACGTTTATATAAATAAACTTTCACAATATAACTATCAAGTATTTACAGATTGACAAATGCATTCTGGAATATGTCATTCATATGAACTCTCCTCACCCGTTCTTTAAAAGTTATGTCAAGTTAACATTTTTTCCCCAAAAAGTTCATGGTCTTGTGTTATATTGCTCTAATAAAACTATTTCCTTCTTAATAAAATTGGTAAAAACAAGAAAACAGGTTCAATAAATTAAATGCTTGTCTAAAAATAACATAGAAAATACAACAAAATTAGTGAACAGCAAAAACAAAAGCAGAAAGTACAATAGAATTACAATTTATAATATATTGTTATAGTTATTTACATAAATTGGTTACATATTTTATAGGGTACAAATGCTGATGTTTCTACTTAATTTTAATAAGCTGTGCTTGTAACACATACTTTTGAATTATTTTTGAATAAAGTTTTGTCAGCTACATTTGTGAAGAGTCCTAAAAAGATAAGGGTTTGTATTTACTCAACTCTAGGAGGAAAAAGAAAGGTCTTGAAAAATCCTGTGATTTGCTTACTCACATTATCTGTTATAAATATACTACCTGATGGGTTTTTTTGCAATATCGTCACTATTGTCTAATTATTTTATATTCTTGATATAGAGCCACATAACACTCCAGTATATTGAGACACACACCAGAAAAAACTTGAGCTCATTCCATGAATGGAAATATTTGAGGAGGAGAAGTACTTGATACAAAAATACAAACATCATTATGTAAAGAATAAAAAAATACAAAAATAGAGTGTAGAGCTATTTACAGTCACAGCTTTACAATGGCCTTCCAAAAAACATTTTTGTCATCATGCCTATTTAATTCCAAAAAGGATCATATCACACATCTCTTATAAAAATTTAGAAAAGAGCATTTTTAAATTCATAGGACTTTCAGACATGTATTCAAATAGCATGGTATTTACACTGGCAACACTGTACCTATGTGAATGCAGAGTAAATCTTTAATGAATAGTTGCACATCATTATGACTCAGGGCAGAATTTAGCATTTCAGTACGCTCTCTCACACACAATTTCCTTAAAAAAGAAGAAAAGAATATAATTTCTTTCTGCCTGCAGTGTATTCTGATGTCAATTCACATGGAAAAATGTATTCTCATCAACCATCTGTGTTCTTACGTTGTTAGGTTAAAACATTTTAATGTTAACATTGATATCTACATGATGATGAAATAGTTAGTGCGAAGTTTTAACCTCCTTCTCAATATATGCATTGTTCCAAAAATACATAAATTTTTAATGGAACAATGTATTTAAGAAATAGATTGTTTGTGCAGAAAGAGTTCAAGAGTAATATGACTTGATAAAAAGACTTAAAAATATCTGGTTCTGTAGAAATTTATTCATATTACTCCATAAAGTGGAATAAAAGAAACAAAGAATAGCATAAAAGTGGGCAAGAATTATGTGACAGCTAGGGTGACTGTATCATTAAATATTAAAATGTTAATAGGAACAGCAATCAAGAGAGTGTAAATTCCTATACCATAGGCTGTCGTCCTAAAACACATCTGAAATAATTTGGCAATTTGGCAGGAACAAATTCATATTGCTATTTTTCATTAAAAAAAAATAAAGATTGGGACCAGATTCAAGGATATACAGT
Source organism: Pterocles gutturalis (assembly GCF_000699245.1). Taxonomy (NCBI): domain Eukaryota; kingdom Metazoa; phylum Chordata; class Aves; order Pterocliformes; family Pteroclidae; genus Pterocles; species Pterocles gutturalis. The sequence goes on along the minus strand of NW_010133903.1, from coordinate 22,892 downwards.
CATTTAAGGATACATTGTACAGCCAGGAAGAAACAGACATACCTTAACCTAAGAATGGTCTCCCTGAGTCCACCACAGGTCATGACCAATGGAGAATGATGAAGAAACAAAAATAAGAACAGGGCAAACTAAGAACAAATATTTTCTTCCTATGAAAAATTGAGATTCACTACCATCCCAGTTTCTTCTAACATAGGTTAAATTTCTGTCATCATATTTATCAACTTTTCATGGACCATTTTTCCATTACTTTGTTTAATTACTTTTCAGGACCACTTATAATCCAAAGTAATTTCTGTCAGTATGTTTTGGGATACAATACTTGAGGAAAAACTATCTTTTTGTTTGTTTTAAATCTGTTTGCCTAGCAATTTCAATAGGTGTCCCTGTTTTCTTGTTATGGACTATAGAAGTTAATTGTTTTCTCTTCATCTTCCTTGATTCTGTAGATCTCTCTCCTGTTGTCTCTCAGTTCCATATTTTCACAGTTTGAAGACTTTTATGTTTAGCTTCTCCACATCTAGAAGCCACCACATACATCTGATGACCCAGTCATCCTTCTTTGGAACATTTGCAAGATTTATCATGTTATTTTGAGACTGTGAGAACTACATGAAATTGGCAATCCATTGAGCAGATTGACTTTGTTTTACTTTATAATCAGACTTTAAAGAAGTCCAGTAGGTTTCCCACAAAAGCATTTTTTTCCCACAAAATCTTTCTTTTTTTTTCCTTGCTGTTCTTGCTGTTCTAGTCATTATAGAACCCCAATTGCCATTATAGAATTTCTCTATGCACTTACTAACCTTAATTTTGTGCAATTCCTGCTAACGTGGCCTGTATAGAATTCAGAATTTCTAGTCTGTGTATCTTAATCCCTGCCTTAAATCCTTCTTGAAAATGTGTACCATAGTGGATATCTATCTTTTTGACCTTAGGCAGTTCTAGTAAATAGTTTGTACTACATAGTCAGTATTTTATAAAACCCATAGTCAAGTATTTGTCATTATTCATTCCATGGCTTTGTTCTCAAGCTGACACTTTAGCTTCTGACAGTTAGATTCATAAGACTCCTTAAGAAGGAACTTCCTTAAACTAATTAGTAGTGAATACATTTAGAATCTTTTGAGAGATTTTTCTGTATGCACATCCACCCACATACTCATCACCCATGTCGGGCTGTGTGCCCCATACAAGACACAAAACAGAATAGAGTTTTGGAATGTGTTATAAATATCCTCATGTTCAGATGACATAATTAATAGGAGTCCTGACAGGAAAGAAAAAAATTCAGGTTCACAGAAGAATTTTGTGGTAGTGAGAAGGGAGAAAGGGCAGGAAGTTAGTAATGAAAAGGAAAGCAGAAAGATATCTCTTTCCTCCTTTTCAGCAGCAAAGTCTATGCAGTGAAAAAGCTGGGGAAAATGCTACTTTTCCAGATGCTTGATAATAATGGAAAATATTTGTGTTAGCAGTGTTGAGAACAATTCAACCTATGTAAAAAAATTGCCCACTTACTCCTGTCAAAGCTGATATCTATGAAAATTATGTGATACCAATTCTGAGAGTGAGAAAAATATTTCTAACCAGATAACATAGTAGAAAATAGAACAGTAAAAAAAGGCTTGAAAACATGTTTTAGAAAACAAATAATGTTATTTCATTGCCTTCAGTTCTCTGCAATCTTTAACAGCTTGAGGTTAATTTAAAAAGAATTGTCCAGCTGGGTGGGGTTTTTGTATCATATCCATTTTAAATGACCATGCCAGTTAATTATTGGGTCCAGTAGCACACAGTAAGTCATCAGCAGAGTTGAATGTAGAACCAGCATCTCACAATTTCCTAAATAAAAAAAAAAGGCATAAAGTGAATTTATAATAAGACGAAAAACATCACTAGCCTACAAATGATCATCAAGCTGGTAGAAAGGAAGATAGGCGCTGATCCTATGTATAGTCAAACTATGGTTTTTGTGTTATTCATGCTGAATAGCACTCTGTCCTACTGTGATTTCATTTGTCCACTGCCGCTGATGGGGTATGACACTGTTCAGTCTAAACAAGGCTATCATAATTTGGCCCTAGATATTAAATTATGTACTGTGTATGTGCAATAATAACCATCTTCATTTATACACATTCATTAAATATTCTGTGTATGTCTAAAATAGAGAAATTTTCTCCGCCCACCTCTAACATAAAGCTCATGGTGTATATATTTATTAAATGAGAATGCAACTCTCTCAGTGATATATAAACATCTGAAAACCCAGATGTTTATCTTGAAGAGAGTAAGTTGCAGCTATACATCTTTGAAAAATCTCTGGTGGGATACTGTAATCTGTTGGCAAACTTGTCATAACCAAGGAGCAAGCTATTTCCTCTCAGTGTTTAGACCTTGGTTGACCTTGGCGTCTGAAACAGTGAGAACAGCAATCTGTGATCTCAGCATTGGTTTTTATTAATCTGCTTGATAAAGATAACTGAATTGCTTTACAGGTTCTTTGAATATTTATAAATTGTGAAAGGAAGGAAACATTGTGCCTTTTTGTGTTCTGTCAGTACACTATGGACCTGCACTGCGTAGCAGTTACTTTTAATCTCAGAAAAAATATTAAGATATAGTAAAATTTTCAGTCTATTTACTTATTTCTGTGTATTTTGAATAACATATAAAGCTTAACATTGTAAAGTTTAATCAGGCAAATATGTTCTTTTTAAAATAGCGGGTTTGTGTTTTGTTCTGGGTTTTTTTTGTTTGTTTGTTTTGGTTTGTTTGTTGTTTGGTTGGTTGGTTTTTTATTTTTGCCTACCTTCTACGTTCTTGTCTATAACCTTCACAGTCAAAGTTGAAGGCTTTTGTAATTCTAAACACATTATGCTTGTAATTTGATTATTTTTGCCTAAACTGCTATCTTGGAAGGATGCTCTGAATGTGCCTGGCAGGATTTTGAGTAGGGATTTGTGGCGTGGCAGTTTCTGGACATGATCCTTAGAGGATAAGAGATAAACTCTCCCCAATTTCAGCAGCACCATTTCACCCTACTGCACTGTAGCCCTCTGAAACAAACATGGCAGCCCAGGCACTGGTCTCCAGCCCAAATCACCCTTTTCTCTCGCATCTTTGATCCTATTCAGACTCCTAAACTAGACAGCTAAACGCTTTGTATTTCTTTTGCTGACACTTTTGAGTAAGCTCGAACTCCATGCCATCCTAATTTTATTTTTTGCCTTTATTTTCCTGAGCCTAGAGTTAACCATCTGGCAACAGACTTCTGCCATTTGATAAGTTTTCTCATAAAAGACAATTTTTGATGTATTATCTTTGCATAGATCATTGACCCCAGTGTAATAATAAATAGTAATAAGAAAGAGACCATAGGCCATACACACACGGGTAAATCAAGTGTACCTTCCTAGAGACAGTGGAACTAGAATTACAGAAGTACAACTGTCAGAGTATTATGGTATGCATACAATTCATTTTCATGTCCACAGCGACCTGGGCAAGCCAAAGCCTGCTGCTTTCATGTACAAAATTTTACATTAGTGTGCAATGAGACTGGTTGAAAGAAATGAGGTTTATTCTGTTGTTTTCTTGTTTTTATGCATTTTCTTCTGTCCTTTTCAGTGTGCAGCAGACAACTAGATTCTTCCTCCTAATTTATGCTGCACAGCACCATCAGAGATACATTTTCTTACAAAGGTCTAAAGTAAGTGATAATTATGAAATCTCTTGAGACACAGCAGCACACTGACAGGAGTCAAGGGATTCTTAGTCAGGTAGATGTCTTGAACCTCTGCTTCTACTCTCCACCTCTTTCTCCAGTTCTTTTACTTTCACATGCAGCAGCTGGTACCTTTCATTCTACAGCTAAGTTACCGACTATTTAATGATTTTGCAGTCTATGAATTTTGGAGTCACTCCTTCTGCCTGTTGATTTTATTCCATATTCTAGACCTCTCTAGGCTGTGACTAAGGGGCCATGAGAAATCTATCTGCCAACAGGTATAAAACTAACACACAAATGTATTTTAAAAATCTATAGATGTAATGATTTAAGGGTCATATTAAATTCCAGCATAGAAAAGCATATTGACCACCAACTGCACTGGGAACTTCATCTATTTATGACAGGGTTGGGTGCTACTGAATGTTTTTTATAGATGTATTTGAAAACAAGAAAGAGATTATTTCTTCAAAGTCTGCGGAACTTCATTGAAATTATAAATGTGTAAGGAGTTTAATTTAGGAGCAAATTTAGCCATTGTTTAATTGTCAGCTCTGATAATTAAGACCCTTTCTTTTGTATGAGAATATGGTCACATGAAATATGAATTAATCATCTTTATGCTGGGTTATGCAGTAACCCATGTTATGAGTAGTAACACCCATTCATTCACAGGTAAAATGATGGCACCTATGTTTCAGCATTTAATAATTTTTTCTAGTTCTAGCCATCACTCTAGACCATTGTTGTCACTTAGGATGAAAGACTCAGTCTTATCAGATTGCATTGCTCACCCCAGGCCAATGACTACAGCTCCACTTCCAGCAGAAAATGTAGTTCGTTGAGGCCAGCACTCCATGGGAACCAAAAATAAGGTATCTTTAATTTAAAGCTGATGGTTGTGAAACAGGCGGTTAAAAACCAGTGAACTCAGGTTCACATTAATTCTTTATCCAAGCTGAAAAGTTATTGTTTCTCTAATATTGTTCACATAAGATCCCACTATAACAAACCATCTAGCCGTTGCAACAGATGTGAAGGTCTCTTAAACAAACCAAGTCAGGACTGGAAATCTCTCTTGTTTACTCTTACTGTAGCTTACTGAGGTGTTTACTAAAACCCATACAACTCTGTTTATCTGTATTCTTCTCCAAAAGATGTTATGTATGTATGTATTTATTTATTTATTTTAAAATACATTTTTTTTTAGAGAAGTTGTTGTTTCTTAAAATATAAATTTTTGAGAAAAAGGGGAAGGAAATCAGAATTTAAATTCCCACTGTTTAAAGACTGAATCAACATTTAAAAAAAAAAAAAAGTTATTTGCCTTTACCTTTCCTTTATTTTTCAAGGCTTTTGGTTTACCAAAGGCAATTCATGGTAGTTTCATGCAGAAGACCTACAGTATAAAATCAAATGAATTAACAGTCTTTTGGGAGAAGGATTCACTTTTGGGACTTCTACATACATGACCTTTTAAGTATGTTTAGAAGCCACTGTAAGTCTTCATACTCTGAGTTTGCGTGTGTGTGACTGAATGTACACACACAAATATCCAAACAATTAGAGAAATATGCTTGTATTTTTGTCTGCGTGTGTATACAAGAATCCACATGTACCCCTCTATCGTATCTATCTCTCTGTCTACTTACATATTTGCTACTTGTTCTAACAGGTTCAAAGAACTAGCCACAGGGTGTGACTAGTCTAGTTCCAATAAAATAATGGCTTGCTGAAAGCCAGTGTAAAGTTAGAAACCATGCTACCACCTAGAAAAAAATACGTGAAGCAGAGTATCCATATCAGCTTCCCTCAGAGTTTGGCTCCAATTTCTTCTGTTCTGTTTTGCTACAATGCTTAATATCAGACCCTCAGGAGACAACAATTCTACTTAGCACAGTCCTTATTCAGAGAAATTTAATCTCCGCATTAGCTGTGGATGCTATAATAGGAACGCTGGGATGAACTGTGGTCCTCTGTTCACCTTCTTTCAGTATTTCAGCATTTTAACCTTTCCTTTTCCAAAGTCATTTTCTCAAATGTACGAGATGATTAATGGGATCAGCTTTTTCCTGCATTCAACAATCATGTGTTCTTCTTGCCCATCTATCCTTGCATAATTACAGTTGTGCTGTTCATGCCAGTATTTAAGGCTGTGTCAGCACTTCCATTACAAACTCCAATTTTCAGAAGTTTGTAATAAGGCTGGTGCACTTGGCATTTGGCTGAAATTGAAGAGAGCTGGAAATCACACTGGTCAGGGCACTGAATCCAAAACATGAGCAGTGTTTTGTTTTGGGCTAGGCTCCACATTTGTCAAGAAAAAGTGGCTGACAGCAAGTGCAAGTGAAGTAAAAGAGATCCAAGTGTCTGATAGTGTAGCTGAGCTTTACATAATGTCAGAGAACAGTGCAAAACAGGTCCAGCTAAGTAAGGAAGTCTTTCATAAGGCAGCCAAACAATGTTCTCTTTTTGGAAGGAGGCCAGTGTGGAGAAAATAAAAAGAGGAAGGACCCACAGCAGGGCTGGGTTTGTAGCTCTCTCAGTGGCAACTCATTTACTCATGAAGAAGTCTCTAACACAGATCAATGAATACCTATGTATGGTTTTGCAACAGAGGACAAATTAAGAGAGTATTTAAAGAAAAATTAATCCATTTTCAAAAGTGACTTGTGATTCTGGGAGCAAAGTCTTAAAAAGTGAATTCAGTTTGGGTTTTTTCACTGTGTGTTGATAACTTTCTAAGATCCTTTGTACGGTGAGGGTTTGTCACTCAAATAGCACTATGACACTTTAATAATTGGAATCCCAAACAATCCCAAGATACAAAGGCCATTCTTAATTATCCAGGATAAGAAAGAGTGGGGTAATCCAAATAAAGAAAAGATACAGATAATTTAGTATTTTTTACCTTCAGAGAAGGAAATAATGACATAGAGGAAGAGACAAGGAAGAAACAAAGGAAGAATGAAATCATTATTAGAGTTATCTACAAGCTGAATAAACTCCTCTTGGGTAATAAAGAGGTAACTTCATAATAAACACAAATAAAATAATTTCTAATCTCAAGTGCTCACTGAAAGTTTTTTTCACAGATACACAGGGTCACAGTTTTGGCTTTGCTCTGGGTAATTAACGTGCAGTTTTTGACTTCTTGGCAGAGCTGAGGACTGGTTACAAAATTGTGTCCTGTGAGAGAAGACAACAACGCAAGTCCAAGAGACCACCGGTTACTTATTAGTGTAGTGTTATATTTTTTTTCCCCTGCAGCTGTGGTGTTACTGGGAAACCCAAGAGAGAAATACGTAGTTTCATACATGAGGAAAAAAAATCTACACACATGAACAAGTTGGCACTGAATAAAATGTGGCCTGAGGCCACCACAGTGGTAATTATCTATGTTTGCTATTCTCATCCTTATCTTTAAGTTTTCTACTTGACTTACACTTACCGCATGTACAAGCAAACACACAAGCTGTTGCTGTGATCGTCTGTATCATATGATCATTTGTATCTATTTCTCCATGAGTCTGTCCTGTCATTCATTCTCATGTGTCTTATAGATCATATCCCATGATATTCCTTCAGATTTGAGTGGCTCGAGTTCAATCTGTCTCCAACTAATATTTACTTCTACCAAATAAAACAGTTTTCTTCCATAATTTCAAACATGAATTAGTTGATATAGTCCAGTTTTGTTCAGTAATGTAGTAAAACCACCAAATGTACATCTATCAAAACAAATGAATCTTTTTATTTTTTTAAATCAGCAAGATAGTAAGCATTTGTAAGCCCCTCTCATAATGACTTCACTATAAAGTAGCTGCATATTTATGAACAAAATTTTCCATGCTGTACAGTGATTCTGAGAGACCAGATCCAGTGTGCGTAGGGAGAATGGAGTGGACGAGAAGGAAATCCTTTCTGACTAAAGTAATGTCTGCAGCAAGAAAGAAATGGACCCATAACTATACCAGTGCTTGGTACACAGCAGCGTTCTAGCATTCTAGCATTCTTCAGTAAACTGGGAGCAGTAACTAAGAGATCACCCTCCACACATAAGTTTAAAAAACATGTGATATTGTCTGAATAACAATGGGTTGACTCTTTGAGCAAGGCTTTAAGACACAGGAAAGTAGGAAGTTGTTTATCCCTGAGAAGACTAGTTTAAGCTTTTCTAGGTCAAATAGCCTACACCTGCAAAGCCTATAGCACCCATTGTCACTCATGGGGGAGTCTCATCACCCTCCAAAATCCTATGTCCTGTAGTTTGCCTAGAAGTCTACTGCTGCCCCTCACCCATTTCCAGGATGTCCCACATCCCTCTTAGACTCCATTCCCCAGTAATCCTACCACTGCCATAGAAGGTACTTTTTGCCATCTAGAAGTATTTTAGAGAAATACTGAAATGAAAATCTGAAAATGTCAGGTTTTTTTTTACAAAATAAAAGTAAATTTTGAGCTTCTCTATTTCTGGGAAATACACCTCTTACTGAACACATTTATAATGGAATGAAGCTACAATCAAAAAGCAGGGTGCAAAGCAACTCTTAAAACAATTTATGTAATTAGGAGTCTGTGGCACAAAAAAAAGAGTCTTTTGAGAGTATATGTATCCCCAGCGGTTTTATCACCTCTGTTTTGAACCGTATTTCACATGAGTCAATGCCTAATGTCTTTTAAAGTGCCGTCTCTGAAGCCAGCATTATCAGAGTTTGCTATGTATTGGGCAAGCTGTTACAAAATCCAGAATACACTCACTGATAAACACAGGGTGACTGTCGATTCACTGATTCGAAATGCTATTTTCCCATTTACATTGAAGACCATCAGAATATCATTGGGTGTGATTTTCAAGCATATTGGCTGTTTCCTGCCAGCACCACCGTTTCAGTGGCAAACAAGGGACAGTGTGAGTGATCCTTCTCTTAGTTTGGAATTGATTAAGTTTGGGTTTGGTTTTTTTTAATGTTAGTGACTAAAATATGTAATATGTAAGAAAAATATTATGCTTTAAAAAAGTAATCCTTTCTAAATGTATCATGATTAAGGAATGCTTCTCCAACTTCGACCTTTCTATTCTTGTCTTTAGGAACATCTTATTTTGCTGGTGATAGTCGCTCGTTATCTGTATGACAAAGACTAATTTGATGAAATAGAAGGTGTCACACAGACAAACATGCACACACATTCCTTTGTTACAATACTTCATTGGATGTGTTCAATTACACAGATTCTGAGTTTAACAACCTTTCTTTCAGAACACTGATGCTAAAAGAGGACACTTAGTATCTCTAAGCATGTTTTGTTAAATGTTCCAATTGACAGAAATGCTGGTATCTCTCCAGAACTGCTTTGATTGAAGCTCAGAAATAGTCTTTGTTGTTATTGCTGAATAGCTGAAATCCTACTATAAAGACTAGTTCATAATATGAACTAAGTAGAAAATCTTACTACTTGTTGTTTAGGTTCTTTAAAAAAAATTGTGCTGTCACGCATGCCTTGTGCTGTAAGAAAATACAGAGACCTCCTGTGTAACTGCTACCCAGAGTTCACTACTGAACTGATTGAGGAATGATAGAGTAAGTGGGTAAATTAAACAACTAATGTAAGACTCAGAGCGGCAATAAATACACATACGAACCACATTGTGAATCACTCTTTTCACTGCTTTGGTTTGCAATGGACAAGTTTTTGTAAGGAAGTTTTATTCTATTCACCTGTAACACTGAGAGGTTTTTTATAGTACACTTTTAACAAAAGACAAAGTTTTGCGTAAGAGGAAAAGTTTGTTTATACTAGAAATACATAAATAGCCTTGGCACAGCAATTATCACTCATGTTTTTGTTACATGAGGGTCTCTGTCCAATAAAAGATATCACATTGATATTCAGTAATAAATAATTGTTTTATTTTGTCTTTTTTTATTTTTTTTCTATGAGATTGGTTATACTGCAGATTCTTTTGTTATTTGATGCTGTTGTTTACACTGATGACAGAGTGTAACAATACATTTCTCTTTTCGGCCAGGAGAGTGGTATTCTTTCACGTTCAGCAACACAGAATCAGGCCATGTTTGCTGGTTAGTTTCTCAATCAGTCAGAAAATTTGAGACATTGTAAGGGAAGTTATTTAATCTTCTAGTAGTATTGTCCTCAAAAATTCAATTTAAATAGCTATAGGATACCACTCTGAATCAGCAGCCTGCCTTCAGAGATTCACGTTGGATGGGATCTGTAATGTCAAAGAGGGCTTCAG
>NW_010133903.1:0-12889 GCF_000699245.1 Pterocles gutturalis | reverse complement strand
ATATAACTACTCAAAAACAAATGATCGCTATAGACCATTAGTGAAAATAACCTGATTTTATTTTACTAACTGTTGTAAATATTTACTTTGACAACCCACTTTATCGAACTATGAGGATACAGTTTTGTGTATGATAAGACTGAAGGTCAATGCTTGTTTAATAAACTCTAAATAAAGAATTATGTGATACATTGTACACATTTCACATCCAGCAATGTATTAATGCATCATTGCACTCTGTATAATCAGCTCAAATGACTTCCTTTAAGGAGACAGAGATTATCCCACTTGCATATATATATATTTTTTTACAATTTAAATGCACCGTTGGTTAAATGCCAGCAATCTAGCTACCATTTAAGGTGAATATTATATTAGATCTACTGAATTTTCAGTATCTTAAGGATAAAAGAGAGGCAAACAAGTCCAGCCTATATTGCAACATAGTCTTTAAATAATTACCTGTTGATACCACAGTCAAATCCAGTGCCAGAATTGTCAAAGACTCATACTTGGAGTGCTGTTATAGCTTCAGTGTTTTTCCAGGTATAAGTTTCACCATGAGTGTATTGTTGTATTTTTCTGCTTGCTTATTTATTTTGCTGAATATCACTGAATGTGGACCGTGTTGCTGGAGAGTGCAAACCACATAAATATATAGACATAAATAAATACATAAAAGGCACTGAACAAAACAACTTTGACTGAATTTTTGAATTTGCATAAGAAATAGGGTTTCTGATTTGCATGGCTAGATATAGACAGGAGTATAGGGCTAGATACAATTTCATTCAGTATTGAGTTGTATTGTCTGTTTGCTTAACGTTATTAGAATTTCAGCTACTGTAAAAGCAGATGAGAAGATATTAAAATGGCCACTCTGGCAGTCTGGTCTGGGACATTAACTGGCTGAGTCCAAAGGTATGGATCAATCTCTCTGTGGCTCCCAAAGCAGTGCCTGAGTTTTTAAAATCTTGCTAGAACTATTTCATTCCTCACTGTCCCCAGAATACTGAATGTCCCTGCATTTGCCTCTCCTTCTTTAAGGAACTGTGCTCCTTTTTCTTTCACTCATTGAAATTTTCCTTGTCCTATTTTTTTTTTAAGTAAAAATTGTTTCTAATTATTGATCATAAACATGATTGTGATGAGTCAGCAAAGGTAAAAGATTGTCCTTGCTTTACTGTGAATTCATAGAGCAAATGAATGCATACAGGAAAACATGAGTATGGTGTTCATAGGGATGGAAATGTAAATTTTTGTTCTTTGAATACATTTTTTTGGTATTTCAATAAAGTGGAACCTATGTTCTCTGTGTATAGGTATGAATCCTATTACTTGTCAACATTATTATTAAATTATAATGTTTCAATCAGCCTAAGCTTACAGGAAGACAGTTGAGATGCGAAGCAACTAAGAAAACTTGGAAATACACAGGGCTGTAACTTAACACAGTGTTCCTTTCCTGGAACACCCTTCTCTCTTTGAAAGGTATTTAAGTTTGTTCACATCACAGGCAAGAGGTATTTACACAAACTCAGATGAGCTTTCTGTAAACCAGGTAGTTTATATACTGATAAGTAGTTTTCTGTGACTGGGGAGTCAATTATCAAATTTCCTAAGAAATTCAGAAGGTTCAGGAGCAGTATTTAAAGGCCATATATGATAAACTCCTTCTTCTGATCTTATTCATTTTCTAGATATCAGCCCGGATCTCAGGTAGCAAGCCACTGTTATAACTCTGCTCAGGAAAACTGCAAGAGTTTATGCCACTTTAGGACTGGCCAGCTGTATTTACTCTGTGTTATTAATCACACTCTATCAAGATCAAAAATCTGATTCTTAATTTCTTGTAAATTCTAACTTACTAGAAAACAATTATGTGATATTAACCCAAGTACTCCATGTCATTAGTAAAATGTAATGGTGATGTATTGTTTGTAATAATTGTTTACAGTATTAACTGAGTATGTTCATGGTAACTGCTAACTAGGAAAAACTTGTATATGTAGATGTGGTATCATTCTTTTAAAACAAACTTCTACAGCCATATGGAGAGAAAAAGACACCTGAAAGACAACACCAGCATCTGAATTTCTTCAAAGAGCAGTAAAAGTCTATTTGTCCCCTTTGCCTTTCAAGGGACTGTGAGATAGAGTGCATTTCCCTGAAACTCCAAAAAAATTAACAAATGCAACTTTTCTGTAAGAAGTCTGAATCACTTACAGCTAACCTAGGAGTTGCTCATGGGAGTAGAACTGAACAAATGCAGTAGACATTGAATACTTTCTGATGCTGCGTGAAGGGAGTGCCTCTTCAGTCTATTCACCTCTGCCTCTGTAGCTATTCTCTGGCCTTGAGGTCTCTAGAATCTATGTATACCTTTAGCGCTTGTGTGTGTGTGTGTGTGTTTCTGTGGATCATTGACTGTTTACTATAGTGCTGATGCAGCCTGAAGAGATGCAGGGCCCGAGATGTTTTATCTCTTGTCAGAGCTCGCTTCAATTAAATTAATGGATCCATTCAACTCCCTCTTTCCTCTTTCAGCTGCATCACTGCCGAATACATTAAAAAGATCTTAAGTCTCAAGATGGTACATCATGGCATTAGCCAGGGCACTCATTTCCCTCTGTCTTCTTTTTCTGTAAATCAAATAATTAATGAGATCTCTACCTCAACAGAGCACTTCATCAATATTTTGTAGCAACAGGAAAAAAGATGTGCTTTTTGCTCTTGGAGGAGCTTTTATCTCCATCTGTGTAGGATTTGGTGAGCAAATGTTGTAATTCTAAAATGACAAAATATTGACTATTTTTTCCAGTTTGCTCTTAATTTCTAAGAAAAAATATTGTAAAGTCTTAGGTGCTGATCACTTCTGTTGTAAAGATGGGTACTGTTTGAAGTTTAGACTTGGAACAAAATTTAATTGAAATTCAGTTATTTGTAGACTATGTAAATGCAAAGGATTACATAACTAGAGTGTCACAACTTAATGTTCAGTGTTTCAATTCAGTTAATAAAAAAATAATTATCCTGCTTATAATGACAGCTATTCTGTTCCCTCTACAAAAATATTATTTCCCTTGGCACCATTAAACCCCTCATGGTAAAAAGGAAGAAAGAAAAAACATTTAACAAGAATCTAATTGAAGAGTTTCATCCTCAGAATACAATAGAAAATATATTAAAACATAGACAGAGGTGGGGAAAAATTTAATAACTTCCCCAAGGCTAAATAGCAGGTTTGCAGTAGACACAGACATTGGCTTTCATTCCTATGGTTCTAGTCTTAATAATTTCGTTCTTTTCTTAAAGACAATTTTAGTAGAAAAAAAATTAAACAGTCTTTATGATTCTGCTGTTGAAGTGACACTGATTATTTGGTTGAATACCAGGCCTCTTACTGAGAATCATACACTGATTTGTAATTACTTTTTGCCCTTGGTTTTGAAAAAGGAATATAGTAATTTTAATTTAATGATTTAGCTGCAAACTGCATGTGGATGAATAGAGAACATTTGACTACAGTTTTTTTAGAGTCAAATACAGTCTTAGTGAGTTGTTATAATAGCAATTTTTACTGAAATGACAATTTAATTGCATTATAATTAGAACAATACCTTTTAATGAAAAGTACAAACAGGCAGTACTGGCCTTCAAATGAGTTCCATTGAATATCACTACATTGCTGTGGTAAAACTAACCCGTTTTTTTGAAAACTGTAAATGCACATAAATGCAAATACCGTCCCATCTGTTCTTTGCAGGAGGAGACATCTTTCTATGAGCCAATTTTCCCTCCAGGCTATTAATTTTCACATTTTAATCCTTTCATTTATTTTTCATGCAAATAGCCTTTTGTCCAAAAAACAGTTTGTTAACTAAAACATCCACATTATTTATTTAAAGAAAATCTTAGTACTGTACCATGCAAATAATGTCATATCTATAAGATTTACTGCATGTGTCAAGGGAATGAAAATATATTGTGTGGTTGATATCTTAATATTCACGTCCTGCCTCTAGTGATTGGTTAGCTGTCTAAACCGGACCGACATCCTACAAAAGGTTCATTATTATTTTGGAGGATTAGTTTATTATTCTTGGATGGCTTCTGTCATCTAAAAACACTGGTACAGACTCTTAAGCAGAGATTCTCTAATAATTCATTGCTCAATAAATTATGTCTTCCTTCTGCTGCTTTCTACTATTCCATTCCTAAAAAAAAAAACAATTGAAACTTAGTTCCTCTTTCTTGAGACCACTAAATCGACACCAAGAAATTTGTCAACAACCTGAAGACTTGTAACATATTTCTGGTACACTGAGGTCTTGTTTTGCTTTGACAAATTTGATACTGGTCTATGGAAGGCATTAGAAAGATCATAAAATAAATTGCAAGTGGAATTAATTATGCATATTTGTTTTTTTTCTGGCTCCTTCTAAGGCAGTTACTCTTTTTGAATGTGGAGTAAAGAATGAAATTTTAGCCTCTGAGTAGAGCTCTGTGTTAAGGAAGCACAGAACTGCGACTGGCAAAACAGTTTGTTACATTATCATGTAAGGTGTTGAGATTCTTGTGGGATTCAGTCCTGAATGAGATGGGAATTATAAACAGTACTAGAACACTGTGTTCAGCTCTGGGACCCCCAACATAAGAAGGGCATGGATCTTTTGAAATGAGTCCAGAGGAGCGTCATGAAGATGATCAGAGGGCTGGAGAACCTCTCTTATGAGGATAGGCTGAGAGAGTTGGGGTTGTTCAGCCTGGAGAAGAGAAGGTTCTGGGGACACCTTCTAGCAGCCTTCAAGTACCAAAAGGGGGCCTACAGGAAAGCTGGAGAGGGACTTTTTACCAGGGCATGTAGTGATACAACAAGGGGTAATGGTTTTAAACTGAGAGAGGGTAAATTTAGATTAGGTATTAGGAAGACATTCTTTACTGTGAGAGTGGTGAGACACTGGAACCAGTTGCCCAGTGAAGTTCCGGATGCCCCATCCCTGGAGGTGTTCAAGGGCAAGTTAGATGAGGCTTAGAGCAACCTGGTCTAGTGGAAAGTGCCTCGGACAGTGGCACTGTGGTTGATCTTTAAGGTTCCTTCCAACCCAAATCATTCTATGATTCTATGAGAAGCAGTTCTAAACCACGCAGTGTCTGAAGTATAACCTCCAAATCGTACTGTGGATTGTGGTCTTATACTCAGGCTAAATCATTTACTTATGCAAATAGTTTTTCTTCAGGTTTGTTTTTAAAGTTCATAAAGATGTAGGAAGCATAAATGAAATTTTATAGATGGATCTCTATATGTCCGTATGTGCATAAGTAGTATTTTTATGTGTTTACACACATGTATTTACTTGTTGTATTTTCATAGTCTCTTAAACTGTAAGTTTTTGAAAACATGGATTACGTTTTTCTTTTGGCACATATTTTAAAAATAAATTTCTGACTATATGTAATCTCTCTCATACACAGAAACTATACCTTACATGAATAAACCAATCAAACACACAAAAAAATTACCCATGATTTACTATACAGACAGTGTATGATAACGTCAAGCTTTCTGGCTGGTGCAAATGCTTATACAAATAAGCAGTGTTGCAGCCACTTAAATCAGCTGCATATCTGGCTAGATTGCTGCAGAAAACATCTTAAATTTACTAGATGAAACTCTAATCAGGATTGTTTGGTCATTCTGGAGGTGACACTCTATTTAGGACCCATTTGCCTAAACTTAAGTACTAGTCCACCGACACCGCTGAGGAGTACCCAAAATACCTGTAGAGACTGTTAGGTACATCACTGTCCCTCCAGGTTTTGCAGGAAAATGTAAGCATTATACAACTATGTGTTTACTCAAGTGAGATCACTGTCTCATTGCTATTTTCTCGCTCGCTTCTGTTTCTTGAGCTCTTCAAGAAAACTGGACAATCACTCATCTGGTGTTTGGACTTCATTTTTGGATGTAAATAGTAAATCTGTCCAAGAACCTTGCTGTTCTTCTCCAATAATTTTCCATCACAATTTTACTACCACCCTATAATCTCCCTTACTTCCAAATCCAGATAGCTGTATCTTTCCTTGCCATCTTTTGAGCTTCCTTTTCAGTCTCTATCCTTAGTGCAAAAGAAGCTTCTTTGGGTACTGGGTGAGAAAATAATATATGCTAATGCCTAACACAGCTAACGTGCAGCTTCGCATTGAAGTGTAGGTAGGATCTCTGTGTCCAGTGAGTGCAAGAGTCTGGGTAGCTGCAAACAAACAGACTGTAGAGACAAAAAGTCTCGATCAGTGCTCACAGTTACGGTTCTGTGTATAGTGCAAGGTCTAAGGTCTTGATTTGCTACAGAATCAATCAATGAATTGTGGTGAAAGACCTAGTGTGAACACATATCTTTTTAGGGCATGCGGATCCTTTTTCACTCCTGTTACAAAGAATTTACATTCAGGGCTCTGCTGGTTCACCTCAATAGAAATAGTAGAAAGTAAGAAACTAGACAGCTTGAACTGTGCTTTAACCATGAGGGGTCACCTAGGTTGCAATGGGATCCCCCACCATAGTTACATTTGTGGTGCAGAAAGGATTAGGATAGGAAAATCAATGGATCTGGAGTGAGACACATACAGCTACGTATCTCTGGCACACAGGTTTTTGTGTTTTTATTTGACTGCTTGCCAATATCAAAGCCAGATTTATTATAGGATCCACATAGCTGTTTCACAGAAAAATTGTGTATCCTTTGGTGTAATAATAATGATAGTTGTCTCTCCTAGACTAGGCTCTGTGTTTGGGCTACAGCCACTACTCCCTTTTCCTGCAGACTGAGACAGTATCAAGTTATCTACCCTTTCAACAACTCAGTGGTAGAGGTATTGAATTTGAATGAAGTAGGTACAGGTGGCAGCAGCTGCTAAAATATAGGGGGCTTAAATGTTATACTTACTCTATCTTTTTGTCTGTCTGTTCTATTCAAGTAGTTTCCTGATGATAAAGTTTTACTGAACTGTGGAAGGTTATTTTCTATTTTTTTTTTTTTTTTCACAGTAAGAACTGGATTGCCTTCCAATATCAGTAATTTTTGACTTAATTGACAAAGCCTGTTAATATCTTAAAAAACTAAAATGTATAGCATTCTGAAAGAAAAAAAAAAAAAAAAAGAAAAAACCCTAGTATTTTTACATTAACCCCATCCTTTAAATGGAAAAGCGGTAAAAAAAGCAAGCATGATGTAAAGAGAAACCTGTTGTACATTAAATGCAAGCAAAATAAAAAGGACTGGGAGGAGAGAATTCAGATTCTGACAGTCCTGCTGGGGCAAGTGCTTTTGAAAAGAACTGTAGGAAAATTAGGTGATACACAAACATGCATCACCAACAGGACAAGTTGCTCAAGGATTGGTAACAGTAACATATTGGATGGGTAGTAGTTACCTAGAAATCTCAAGTACAAAAGGCAATAGTAGAAGCACTGTTCCTGCCTCTTTTCTTCTGAACTGTGTGCATATTTGGTCTAATCTAAGCAGCCTAATATTACATTTGAAACTTAAAAACTAGGTAAGAGCTTGACTAGATATTTGAAGAGTGGAAACTTAAGCATACGAAGGAACACAGTTATCCTCATGCAACATATATAAAAGCAGAGTTATTAAGTCTGGAATTTTAGTACCAGAGACTCAGTTTTGGATTATCAGTTTGGCATCTTAGACAATATAGTGACAACCCATTTCTGCTATCTGACTGGTACTGATGTGCCAGTTGTAACCCAATAAGCTTATTGGTGGATCAAGATACATCTCGGTCAAGAAATGTGAATAGTGCAGTCCTAACAGTTTTGAGAGAAGACAGGTCCTTAGCAGATAAAACTATAAGCAAATCTCTTTTCCTCTTTTATTTTTGTTGCTGCATGTTAATAAGCATATTTAAGCAAGGAGATCTTTCCATCTTTGGAGTTATATCTGTCATGTTAAAGGCTGATGAGACTGTTCGGCACACATGTGGGATAATTTCTTGTGGTACTCTAGCACTTGACCTGTCAGGTTTTTTAACCTAAATGCCTGCAGGTTCTTTAAGTTACACCTATGATTATCCTGCAAACGCAGACAACACATCTGTAATTATGTCATAATTATATAGAATTTAACTGTGGCAGATAGGGAGCACAAAAAAAGATTGATTTTCTCTCAGGCAAGTACTCAACATTAGACGGAAACAATTAGGAACTGGAATAGTTAAAACTTGTTTTAATAAAATAAGGTACACCAACACTTTTAAGAATAATTTTGTTGCTGCACATATTCTAGGCCCAAAGAATGAAAAACCTGACAGTTACAGTTATGTGAGGTCTGTTGCCAGATCCTGTTACAAAATTCCTCATCAAGGCATAGAAAAGCTGGAAGAAAAATAACATCTTATGCTGCTTTATCTTAATGGATCAAAAGGGAACATACTTTGAGTAAAATGTTTCTGGATGTGGCAAAGTATAGGGGACTGCCACGGAAAAATCCTCCTTAGGAGGGGAAGTATAAGGGTTTAAATCCAACCGTAACTGACAACAGAAACCTTATATTTTCTAAACAGAGCACGTATTCAGATTGCCTGGTGTGAAACAGCATCCTGCACTGGCCTGGTTTCACATGCTAAGTAACTAATCTTGGTTCAGTGGTGACAGGTGCAGACCTTATGGCTTTCACTGGCAGCTCAATCTGAAATGACGGGAGAGTGCTCCTTCATTTGTCACTCAGCAATTAATATGCTGAATCTCGGCTGCATTCTACTTCCTCATCACTTACCATTTTCTAAATTTATCAACTGACTGAAAAGCAATTGGCAAATACCTTTAGTATCTATTTTGGCATCTAGTTTAGCATCTAGAAATATCTAACTTACTTCTCAAAACTGGCATTAGAAATATCTATAAAGTTCTTGCTTAGAGTCCAATGGAAGAAACTTCACTGGCATTAAGAAGTCTGAAAAGTTAATGAATGCAATGCTTACATTCAACTTTTTCCATTGTAACTACCAAAAAATTTAAAATAAAGTGTATTTTGCTTTTTTTACCCTTTTTTTTTCTTTCAAAAATGAGAGCTTAAGACTGTTCTTGCACTCCAGAACTTCTTTGCTGCTGCTTCTGCTGGTCTTTTTCTGATTATTCCCTGATTTTGTCACTGTGCCTCTGCAGAAGGGAGTGAAGATCAACAGAAGCAGGGAGAGAGGTCAGCAACAGGTATTTTGTGTATTTTTATTCTCTACTCCCACAGCTCAGAGAATGTTGCAGCCACTCATGCACTTCAGAACCTAGAAAGGAGGCGATGCATGTTGCTTCTCTTCCTGATGTAAAAACCTTATCGCCCAAACTACGATCTCATTCTGAGTTGTGCATGACCTTTCCTCAGAAATTTTGACTGAACACAAATCACTTTTTGTAAAGTATCTAAAAATTCACTGGAACAGGAACAGCCTCTGGGGAGAGAAAATCCATGATTCAAGAACTGTTGGTATACTTGTTTCAGACAGTGTTTGTGTGTTTTATACTAAGTGGAACAACTGCATCTGTGACTGCTGAGAAGCCCCTTTCCTTGTCCGTTTCTAGACTTGGTCAGAAATTAAACTAGTATTGTTGGTGCAGGCTCAATAGAAAGGTCTTTTGGAGACATAAATGTGACAGTATCCTGTGGGCCAAGGGTGACCAGGATGAAAATAGCATTGAGAACACTTACAGGAATCCACCAGACACTTCTCAGGAGAGCTCCATCTGGCTCAGCACAATTCCACTCCAACCCTTCTCTTCTACCTCCTGCACCGTGTACACAGTGGCTAAGAGCAACCTGTGCTTTTTGGTGGCACCTGCTTCTTTTACTTTACAATTTTTTTTCCCTTGAAAGGACCTTCAGTTCTTATCTAAGTAGCAAGTTAATACTCTTAAGCCAAATGTAGTATAAGCAATGAATGCCTAAGTTTCCTAAACATACAGCATCTCAGCTCTTCTTCCAGCTGCTCCTTGCTAGTCTGGGAGGGAGTGTTGAAAATCACCCATAATTCAAAGGTTCTGCCATCTCAGCACTTCAAATAAGCATGCAAACTTTTGTGATATGTTGCCAGGCAGACCAAACTTAGATTACAAGATAGGGAAACAGGAGAGAATGAATGTGTTTTAGACCTGTCCCAACCCTTTTGAATCCTCTCATCAGAGATCTGAATTATTATTCAAATCAATGCTTCCATGTGACAGTTTTTATTAAGCTAGTAAAGAACTTATTTTTCTACAAACATTAAAGGTACTAAAATTTTTCTTCTGGACACCCCATCTGGGGACTGGTAGGCCTTCTGTGCTAAAGCTTAATTTTTTTTCAGTTTAATTTCCTAAATATCTGTAAGCTCCTGTTTGAATTCATGACCTGTTGCACTATGCATATTTGTGTTCCTCATTTTTAATGACTGAGCAATTCATAAACATTTAAGTATGTATCCAGTACAACTATTCTGTTAGATGTCATTTCTGTTCTAGAAAAAAAAAAAGAGAGGATAAATCAGTATCACATTCAAATCTTCAGCCAGATTTCTAGGTTCTGTCTCTAGTGTTTGGTTTTAAATACACCAGAAGTTACGTTGCACATAGTAAGGTAGGACCTAACACATACAATTGTATGAAGGTCATTATTTGTGTGGCAAAAACACATAATAAATGACAGTTTAATATGTAATTTGGAATACAGTCTATTATCCACTGAAGTCAGAGAAAATTCAATAATCATTTCCATCAGACTTCAATGGAAAAATCAAGAGATGGAAAGTCTATCATTCTTGTGTTTTTTTCCAGAGGCTTAAGGATATTTTACCTGTATGGTTTTCTTTCTATTTTACATTTCTGGTTTCAGCTTCCAGCTACTAGTTTGTATTGTACTTCTACCAGCTTCATTAAGATATCACTAGTATCTGGTTTCCACCCTGTAATCAAGTTACCATTCAATGTTTTTTTCTGATAAACTAAACAGAGTGAGGTTTTAGTGTCCTTCTCTTCTACAGTATGTTCTCTGGTAAATACTTTTCCATATCTTAAGATTTCAAGATCTTTTAATGATGTGACATCAGCCTAGACAGAACATCAAATGTGGTCTCAGAAATGAGAGGTAGTATCCCTTTTCTGCTCTTATTAGCTACATTTTTCATGTAGGTATCCAAGAATTAAATCTTATCATAGACATGTTCAAGTCTCATATTTAATCTACCATAAAACCTAGACCTTTGTCACAGTCACAATTTTGTTAGAACCAAAGTTTACCTCCTGTAGATGCTGCCTGTGTTCATTATTCATTGTCAGATTATTTTATACTTGGTTGTATTAAAACACAGTTTACCTATATGACTGATTATGGTTGCCTGTCCTCATCAGTATTAAGTTCCTATCTTTTTTTGAGTGATCTTCAAATTTTAGCAACAGTGTTTTTACATTTACTTGCAGATAATTTGTTAAAATATTGCATAGCACTGGGTCTTAGTGAAATCCCAGCACTGAATCCACATTTGACAATGATTTTCCATTGACAAATACTTTTTGAAAACCATTTAATAGCCAACTTTTAACCTATTTAATATGTTTTATTGATAATGTATAGTGCTAGTGTCTCAAACCAAATGTCATGTGATATTACCACAAACACTGTAAAAAGTCTAGACCTATTACATCTTTATGGTTATCAACCAAACTGTACTCTTATCAAAAAAAGTATCATATTTGTTTGACAAGCCCTCTTTAAAAGAAAAAAAAAAAGACAAAACCACTCTCATGTTAACAAGCATTAATTGTATGACAGTTCTTCAATCCTTCTTTAATTGAATCCCTCTTCAACTTTTCATGTCACTTAGTCTAGCATACTGACACCCTGTCAGCTCTGAGATATCATACCAGCGAACGTCAGTGGAATGTATAGACTCTCTATCAAGTAATGAACATAGCAAAATTTAAACCTCCCATTACAGGAATAATCCAGCACTTTTTTCTGATAAATAGACTTTAGAAAGTTTGAAGCCTTGTAAATGTATATTACATCCTCTAATGTTTTCTAAAATATGTTTTCCCACATGCTTCATGCCCTCAACCTGGAAATATTGATGTGCCAACTGGAATTTCTAGTAGTCACATACCAAGAGTTAGGTTCAAGAATATCACTTTTGGTGGCTTGGGTTGCTTCTTAAATACGATTCACTAAGATGACAAGAGAAGAACAAACATCAAATGTAAGAGTGCCAAGGGTAAATACGTAGTGGGTGTATTCATCATGATTCAAAGTTGATTCTTAAACATTCCTCTTTTTCCAATGATACGAACAGAACCGTTACAACAGGTGACAACAGAAATTTTGTTTTTACATGTTATGGCATGCTGACTTCCATAATACATGCGGTTTGTTCTCTGGATACAGCTCCCATGGTATTTAATCTTGCCCTTGGTGTATTTGCTGCCCACGCAGTCTTTCTGTGGTCACCCTGAAGAACTCCCACAGCCTGTCACAGGATCAGAGAAGTGCTTTCCTTTCAGACAGCTGAAAAGAGGAATTGGATGCACAAAACTTTTCCAGATATAATTTGTGCTGAGACCTTATGAAGAAGGCAGTGGCACTGTCAAATGCAAGGAGGTATGAAGATGCACTCTAGAAGGTATGAACAGGAGGTTCAGGCTGTATCTGTTCAGGGAGAAGACCTGTGTATTAATTTGGAGCTGGGCAGGGTATAGTAAGACTGTGGGAGCAAAAGAAGCACTAATGGGAATGTAAATAATTTTCCCAAGAGAAGCCCGCGATAAAAATATGGTGAATTTTCTTTTGCAAGAAGGAAACAGGGAATTGAGGAAACATTGAAGTTTTACTATGCTGCTTATGGATCCTCTGTC
>NW_010133902.1:599-1084 GCF_000699245.1 Pterocles gutturalis | reverse complement strand
TCTTCCCGCACTGGGAGCACTGGTACAGCTCCTCACCCATGTGGGTGCGCTTGTGGCTGACCAGGGATTTGGGCCTGTGGAAACTCTTCCCGCAGCCGTCACAACAGTAGGGTTTTTCTCCGGTGTGGATAAGCTGGTGCTGCAGGAATTCTGCGCTGTGTATGAAGCTCTTCCCGCACTTGCCGCACTTGTAGGGCCGCTCTCCGGTGTGGATGCGCTGGTGCACATGGAGGTAGTATCTGACCCTGAAGCTCGTCCCGCACTGGGAGCAGTGGTATGGCCGCTCGCCCGTGTGGATGCGCTGATGTATTGTGAGGTCACTTTTCCAGGAGAAGCCCTGCCCGCACTGGGAGCACTGGTGGGGCCACTCCCCGGTGTGGATCCGCTGGTGCGCATTGAGGTGGGAGCTGCTCTTGAAGCTCTTCCTGCACTGGGAGCACTGGTACAGCCGCTCCCCGGTGTGGATGCGGTGGGGTGTGGAGAGG
>NW_010133902.1:0-232 GCF_000699245.1 Pterocles gutturalis | reverse complement strand
TAGCACTGGTACGGCCGCTCGCCAGTGTGGGTGAGCAAGTGGGTGCTGAGGTGGGCCGTCTGCTTGAAGCTCTTCCCGCAGTGGGAGCACTGGAACGGCCGCTCCCCGGTGTGGGTGCGCTGGTGGATGATGAGATTTCTTCTCTGGCTGAAGCCCATCCCACACTGGGAGCACTGGAACGGCCACTCCCCGGTGTGGGTGACCAAGTGGGTGCTGAGGTGGGCCGTCTGCT
>NW_010133901.1:0-2028 GCF_000699245.1 Pterocles gutturalis | reverse complement strand
GGCGCCATGGGGCCGGTAGATGGGCACCCCCCCGGCGCCCAGGGGTGCCAGCAGGCGGCTCTGGAAGAGGGGGTTGGTGTGGAAGTGGGGTTCCTCCTCCTCCACGTCGTCCTCGTCCTCAGCGTTGTCCTCGTGTGAGGAGCGCCCGTCATCATCTTCAGCCTCATCGTCATCATCCTCTTCGTCACATTCAGGAGCTCGGTGATCCGGTGAGGTGGCCCCATCCATGGCCACGGGCTTGGGCGAGAAGGTCTCATCTGTGATCACCGTCTTGGAAGAGATGCTCATGGGCATGAACTTGGGCACCAAGGTCCCATCTGCGGGCATGAACTTGGGTGAGATGGACCCATCCATGGGCGTGAACTCTGGTGAGATGGTCCTATCTATGGGCATGAACTTGGGCGAGAAGGTCTCATCCATGGTCATTGTCTTGGGTGAGATGCTCTTATCCATGATCATGGGCTTGGAGGAGGTAGACCCATCCATGGGCATGAACTTGGGCGAGAAGATCTCATCCGTGGTCATGGACTTGGGTGAGATGCTCCTATCCATTGTCGTGGGCTTGGAGAAGGTGGACCCATCCATGGGCATGAACTTGGGTGAGATGCTCCTATCCATGGGCAGAAATATGGGCGAGAAGGTCCCGTGTGCAGGCATGAACTTGGGCGTGATGGACCCATCCGTGGTCATGAGCTTGGGTGAGATGGACTCATCCGTGGGTATGAACTTGGGTGAGATGGACCCATCCACGGACATGGACTTGTGTGAGACAGTGCCATCCTCTCTCACATGCTCGTGTGAGATGGTCCCATCCATGGGTGTGGACTTCAGTGAGACAGTGACATCTACGGGAACACGATCCTGTGAGATGGCCTCATACACAGGCATGGACATGGGTGAGATGCTCCCACCCACGGACACGTGTGAGAGGCTCTCAGATGCAAACCCACAGCCCTGGTGCTCATGGAAGATGCTCCCAGCCACCGGCACAAACGTGGGGGAGATGGTCCCGTCAGTAGGTCCGTGGAAGATGCTCTCTGACGCAGACCCACAGCCCTGGTGCTCATGGAAGATGCTCCCAGCCACCGGCACGGACGTGGGGGAGATGGTCCCGTCAGTAGGTCCGTGGAAGATGCTCTCTGACGCAGACCCACAGCCTTGGCGCTCACAGAAGACATCTCTATCCACGGGCGTGGACTTGGGCGAGATGGACCCATCCTTGGGTGTGAACTTGGGCAAGATGCTCCCACCCACGGACACGTGGAAGATGCTCTCATACGTGGATCCATGGTCTTGGTGCTTGTGGAAGATGCTCTCATCCATGGTCACGGGCTTGGATGAAGAGGTCTCATCCGTGGGTGTGGTCTTGGGCGAGATGCTCCCACCCATGGACACGTGGATGCTTTCACAGGTGGATCCATGGCCGTGGTGCTTGTGGAAGATGCTCTCGTCCATGGCCATGGACTTGGGCAGGATGTTCTTCTCCATGGGCACGAACTTGGGTGAGATGTTCTCATCCATGGGTGTGGACTTGGGTGAGACACTCCCACCCGTAGACACGTGGAAGATGTTCGTGTACGTGGATCCATGGTCTTGGTGCTTGTGGAAGATGCTGTCGTCCATGGGCGTGGACTTGGGTGAGACGCTCCCACCCGCGGCCACGTGGAAGACGCTCTCGCACGTGGGTCCGCGACCTCGCTGCTCACACAAGACGCTCCCATCCACGGTGACCAACTTGGGTGAGACGTTCTCCTCCGCAGCGCCATGCTGCCGCGGTGACACGCTCCGCCATGTCCCCGCCGTGTCCCTGTGGCCGTGGTGGCGTCCATCCTGGAGGGGTCGCTGGCTGTTGCTGCCACCGGGCTGTCCCTCAATGGCTCCCTGCAGGTCCTGGACGCAGCGCTGGGCTTGCACTAGGCTGGCCCAGAAGACGTTGGTGGCAGCAGGTGACATGGCAGGTGACATGGCGGGTGCCAGGGCGGGTGACACAGCAGGTGACACAGCGGGTGCCATGGTTGGGGGGGTCAC
>NW_010133900.1:5929-6487 GCF_000699245.1 Pterocles gutturalis | reverse complement strand
GACACCCGGCTCCCTGTCTGTGCCGGGAGGTGGCTCTGCAAAGGGCTGGTGGCAGCAGTGCAGGATGTCAGGATTTCATACTCAGTTAGGGAATCACAGGATGGTTAGGGTTGGAAAGGACCTTAAAGCCCATCCAGTGCCACCCCCTGCCATGGGCAGGGACACCTCCCACTAGCCCAGGTTGCCCAAAGCCTCATCCAGCCTGGCCTTGAACCCCTCCAGGGATGGGGCATCCACAGCTTCTCTGGGCAACCTGGGCCACTGCCTCACCCCCCTCACAGGAAAACATTTCTTCCTCACATCTCATCTCAATCTCCCCTCTTTCATCTTAAAACTGTTCCCCCTTGTCCTGTCCCTGCACCCCCTGATCCAGAGTCCCCCCATCTCTCCTGTAGCCCCCTTTCAGCACTGGGAGGTGCTGGAAGGTCTCCCCGGAGCCTTCTCTTCTCCAGGCTGCACACCCCCAACTCTCTCAGCCTGTCCTCGCACGGGAGGTGCTGGAGAAGAGCCAGTGGTGTGGGGAGGGACACAGGTGGCAGGGACCCGCCGCCGTCAGGC
>NW_010133900.1:2944-5898 GCF_000699245.1 Pterocles gutturalis | reverse complement strand
CCCCATCCCCACACTCACAGCAGGGAGTGGGGCTGGCCAGAACCCCCCGCTCCTGCCAGCCCTGGCGCCTTCAGTACCCTCCTATTTTTTTCTGACTAGAAGGGCTTATTCTGAGAGGAAAAACCAGGCTGTGAGTCAGGTTACAGGCTGCACTGACACAGGAAATGCACACATGGACAACTCCACTCACTGCATCCGTGACATGAGTTTTTTTCCCCTCTGGACTTCCCAGCAGCGGCAGCACGCTGGGTTCCCACGGCCAGTGTGGCCAGACCCTGCACAGCGGCGGGACAAAAGCTGGCTCCAGCTCCAGCTGCCTGTCCCGCGCCAGATGCGAAAACAAACCTGGGGCCAGGCACAGGGAAGGGAAGGCACTTTCCACGCTGGGGTGCTCAGTGACGTGTTTTTGCAACCTTTATGGTTTTGAAACCTTTCTGCAAATGCAACGTGGAGCTGCACACGTGGTCCGCACACAGACGGGTCACTGAGCATCCCATCTGCCACTCAGGCTGCTCAGGCCCCACCAGCTCCCTGTCGCTGGGGTCCCCAGGCCACCTCCAGGCACTCAGGACCAGCTGGGATCGGTTGGCTTTCCAGGCTGCGAGCGCACATTGCCGGGTCACATCCCAATTGTCACCCCCCTGTACCCCTAAGCCCTTCTCCGCAGGGCTGCCCTCAACCGTGCCCTCAACCCATCCATCCCCAGGCTGTGCTGTCCTGGGGGCTGCCCCAGCCCAGGTGCAGGACCTTGCCCTTGCCCTGGTTGAACTTCAGGAGGTTGATGTGAGCCCCTTCCTCCAGCCTGTCCAGGTCCCTCTGGCTGGATCCCTTCCCTCGGGGGACCAGCTGCACTGCTCAGCCTGCGCTCAGCTGCAAACTTTCTGACTTCCACAGAGAAAACACATCCCACCCACAGCTCACATCCCACCTCTGCCTTTCAGGTGTCCTCAGCACAACAGGGAGACATGAAACCTTCGCCAAAAGAAGAGCTGAAGCTGGCTCCTGGGGCTGGGAGGGGGCAAGCAGGAGGCAAGAGAAGGGACAGGCACAGAAGACAGAATGAGGCAGCCTGCGCCTCCCACAGCCGGGCTCATCCTGCCCAGGACCAGCCCTTCCCGCAGCCCCTCTGCAAGCACCGTGCAGTCACCACCCAGGGACTCGGTTCACACCAGAAGAGCCAGGATTTCCTCCCCCTGCCCCAGGGCCACGCTCTCCTGGCCAGAACAGGGAGGACAACCTGCCACCAGCCCCCAAGAAACATCAGCTCAGCTTCTCCCAGCAGAGCCCAGTGCTCAGCCGAGGGCACGAGAAGATTTCAAAGGTCACCAGTGGTTTATTTTTTCTGCAGAGGAAATAGGGCTGCTGTTTTTCCGCTGGAAATTCAAGCAGTTGCATGCTCCCAGCTCCAATCCCTGCGTGGATCATTCCCAACCGCTTCCGTTTGGATCTCAGTGTGTGAAATTTTTAATCAACGTGAAACCTCTAAAATGACAACCATCGCTTTGGGCTAAAAACATCCTGAGTTTTTCATTCAAGATTTCTAAACTTTCTTCCAAACTGTTCTTCCCTGCACCAAGAAGCACCAATCCCCGAGGGAATGCGGGGCATTGTTCAAGGGTGGCAGGCTGGGAACTCACCCCACCTCTCCCAGCCAGCCCTCCCTGTGCATACGGAGCTCCACTTCAAACCTTCTGACGAGGGGCAAGGAGCCTGATCCAGGGACCCTAACTTTCAGCTGAAGCAGGTGAGAGCACGACACAGCAGTCTGGGGTGGTGGAGCCCCGGCCAAGGGGTCCAGCAGGGCTCCAGGGACCATCTCCCTGCTCCCATCACGGCCTGGCTTCTCCTGCCACCTTGCTTTGGGAACCCAGCCGCTGCCCTGGTCCCTGGCCCCAGCACAGCTCAGCCCCATCGCACGTCTCCCTCTGCCACAGGTGCCACTGGGCTCCCCGGTACCACCCGTCCCCGCACCGCAGCAGGGAGATGGGGCTCAGCACGGGCACAGAGGAAACCCAAGCACCGATGGGCCCCGTCCCAACAAGAACTCAGTGAGCCCATCTCGGTGGCGTCACTCCTGCCCTGGCAGTGTGGAACGGGAGGGAGGAAGGAGCCTCTCCATGCTCCCTGGGGAGGAGCTGGAAGCCCCTCGGCCTCTCGGCTTGCAGCCGTGCTGGGAAGGCTCCAGTCCCCTGCACTGGGCTGTAAACTCGTGTCTGGGACCGCTAAGCATCTATTTTTTGTCTCAAGCAATTCGGGCAGAACATGAATGCAGAAGAGGCTCCACCACGTCTAGGAAGAGCACGTCTGAAGAAAGGCTCTGTTGCAAGCGGACATGAACAAGCTGCTCACGTCATCTCGAGTGCCAGGTCCACCTGCTGAGGTGGGGCGAGGTTGCTGGGGGCTGGGGTTTGTCTCCCCAGCAGAGGACCAGCCATCCCCCCTGAAGGTAACCCAGACACAGGGCTGTTCTTCCCCACCCCGAGGGGTGGTTCTGGACAGACCAAACCCAAAAGCTGAAGCATGAGCACTTATCTTCATCAACCCACCACCTCCATACCCAGACTGCTACATAAGACCCCGGCGCTGGGACCAAGGGGTGGTGAAATTTCCGTCTCTGTCACTATCTCTCCCTCTCTCTCTGTCCCCTCTTTCTTCCCTCTCAACTCTTTCCTGCTCTATTTTATAAGTGTTACCTGGTGCTAAACCCTGAAGAGTCGATAATTGATAAGTGTTATCTGGTGCTTGACCCTGAATAGTTGATACCTAACATTTCTGCAGTTGTTGAGGAAATGCAATAAAACCGTGTCACACCACTCCTCTGAGTCACGGTCTGACTCCACCGACCCTGCGGCCCTGCCGAGAACGGACTGGTGAATCCACCGGGGCTCCTTTCTGGGGCATCACAAAACATTCACCTTCCTCATCACCCACTGAGGTGGGCGAGACAAAAGGGT
>NW_010133900.1:2032-2751 GCF_000699245.1 Pterocles gutturalis | reverse complement strand
ACTCCCAGCACTCGGGCAGGCAGTAGGGTGCTGGCTTGGTCACCCACACCACCAAGGCCGGCGTGACCGTTAGCACCCTCTGCCAGGCTGGGGGGGCTCAACACCCCCGGGGCACCCGAGGACTCAGAGGGACCTGAGCAGCACTCACAGGGAGGCAGCCAGTGCCACCCATCCCGGCCCCTTCTCCCTGACGGGGAGCTGGGTTTTTTCCTGTGGACTCTCCTACAGCACTCAAGAGCTTCAGAAGTAGAGGATGTTTATTACCAGACCATCTGCACCTTAAGCAGGAGCCACCCCTGATTGAAAGGCGGAAAGCACACTTTCAGACAGCAAGAAGCTGGTCCCACCGAATGCTTGCCATTACACAGCCCCTTCCGGACGCAAAACTTGGCTCCTGCTGCCCCACCTCACAGGACAGCCCCCCAGGAGACCCTGATGCAGGGGGCCAAGGGGTTGCGAAAGGAAGGACATGCCAAAGAGACAATTTAACTGACATATTGCTATCACAAACCTTTAGAAGAGGTTTAGACCCCAACTGCAGCAAACTTCATCAAGACCACTGGAAATGCTGTCCTAAATCGTTTGCTTCTAAATATGACCCCCAGCAGGAGCAGGACCCAATCCTGCAGGGCTGGGTCCTGTCCCAGCCCTTTCCATGCATGTTTCCTCAGGAGCCAAGCCAGGGCCAGGGCAGGTCCCGTGCCGAGGCTGGCAGCTGG
>NW_010133900.1:0-2001 GCF_000699245.1 Pterocles gutturalis | reverse complement strand
CCCAGGCAGCGGCCGGCAGGGGCCGGTGGCAGCGGGCACCTTCTCCCCAGACCCCTTCTCTGTGCAGGGCGCTGGCTGAAGGACTCCCTTGCACCCGCGGTCCCCAGTGCCATGTACAACCCCAGTTTTCAGCAAGGGCTGGCTTGCTTCTGCTGCAGCCGGAGCCAAAACAAGCCGGGGACATTCTCCTCAGGGCAAACAGCAGGTGAAATGGCTGGAGCCGGTTGGAGCTCCCGGCTACGGAAACAGGCACATGGGAATGGTGACGGCAAAGAAAGCCTCAGCAGGACCAGAGGTAGACCTGCTTGTCATACCTACAATCTCCTCCCATCATCTCCCTGCCTGCTCCTCCTTCCCCTGGTGTTTTCCTCTTCCCCCGTTCAAGCTGGAGTGTGGATTCACGGCTTTCCCAGACGCTCTGCCCCCACACTTCCCCAGCATATCCCGGCTCCAGCCTCCGCAGCGCTCCCCTCCCACAGCATTTCCTTCCCCGCACCTCTGAACGGGGTTTTGCCTGAGCCTGCTTTCCCCTTCCCCCTGCCCATCACTCCCTGCTGTGGGGCTGGTTTGCAAGGCTGAGCATCCCCCTTTGCTCCCAGGTTCTGCTTTCCTCCCCTTGCTCCCGGCTGAGGATGGTGCCCGTCCAGAATGTTTCACTTCTGAAGCATCGGGCAGACATGAGTCCCTGTGCAGAGCCCCACACCGAGTGCCCAAACAGGACTCCACAGAGTCCAGCACAACTGGGGTGCCCAGAGCTGGGTAACAACCAGGCACCCCCCTCCCTTGCCACTGCATTCAGCAGCTGCTGAGGGCCCCATGGGTCTGATCCTGGCAGCAAAGCCCAGCGCCACGCTGCGGGACAGATGACTGCCAGAGATGGGGAGCAAGCTGTGGGGGTGGCAGTGGCTGTGAGACACCAGGCAGGGGTCCAGGTACTTGCCAACCCCTAAAAACAATAGAGGAGCTCACCTGGGCTGCGGCACCCAGCACCCGCACCATGGGGTAGAGGCTGAGCTGGCAGGGGACAGGCAGGATGAGAGCACAGGCAGCGCCTTGCAGCCATCCTGGAAACGTGAGAGGAGCCTCGGCAGGGAGTCCTGGGCATCCCCCAGGGACACATAAAAAGTGAACAAGGAAAGCGATCCCCAAAGCCCCAGCAACACACAGCACCCCTGAGCCCTGCTGTCACCCACCCTCACGCCCCCAGCACTGGGGGACGTGTAGATCCCCAAAGAGCTCTGCAGTGCAGCCGGCCGCGCTCTGCTGCAAGGCCAAAAAAATCCTCTGAGCCTGCCCTGTTTCTGGGGAAGGGGTGGGGGGGGATTGGAAACACAGGGTATCCCCAGCTCCTGGAGACTGCACCCTGCTCCTCCTCATGCAGGACTGGCAGGGGCAGAGATCTGCACTGCCCCAAACCATTCCTCAGCTAGGAAAGTGCCCTGTCCCCACAACCCAGCCTCCAGGACCCACATCCCACCCAGGCTGGTGCTCCCCACGCTGGGCACCCGCTGCCACCAAAGCCCAGAGCATTCCATGGGCAGCCAGCAGCACCGCAGAGCATCCCTGCTCCTCCTCATGCAGGACTGGCAGGGGCAGAGATCTGCACTGCCCCAAACCATTCCTCAGCTAGGAAAGTGCCCTGTCCCCACAACCCAGCCTCCAGGACCCACATCCCACCCAGGCTGGTGCTCCCCACGCTGGGCACCCGCTGCCACCAAAGCCCAGAGCATTCCATGGGCAGCCAGCAGCACCGCAGAGCATCCCGCATCGTTGCCTTCTCCACGGCGGCGCCGGCCCTACCTTGGTGCCAGGTCCCCATGCCTCCAGCACGGCTGCTGCTGCGTCCGGGGCAGCGCTTTCTCCAGAGCCGCCTCTTCCCCGAGCCCAACACCCCCGTGCCGTGATTGATGTGTACCGCAGCTGAGCTGCGAACTGGGCTGCCTTCCCACCCCAATGCCGGGCTCCCCCCTCGCTGGGAGCTCTGCGCCCACACCGCAGCCC
>NW_010133899.1:39194-42866 GCF_000699245.1 Pterocles gutturalis | reverse complement strand
CGTCCCTGCTCTGCGCAGGCACTCGAAGTCCTTTTGAGCACAAGAACAGCCACCACAAAATAATACAAAAATACTCCATTGTATTTTTGTACTTTCCCAAGCGTTCAAAGAAAACAACAGACAGAGCCAATGCTCATCTGCGGTGACAGCCGCCACCACCACCACCACCATTTCTCTTTAACCCTCTCTGTCTCTGCCTCAAATCCTCCCAACTGCGAGTCACAGCCATTCCCACTCCAGACATCTCCCATCTTCCAATGCACCGCAGCTTTTCCTCTGTGCGGAGCTGGGGACTGCGGCAGGAACCCAGCTGCAGGACTGGCCAGTTACGGCACAAACAGCACCACGGGCAGGAGAGCTTGGTCACCTCTGTGGCCCCAGCAGCCATGAAAGGGCTGTGCAGCACTTTGGCTTTTCTCAGCGATAGCTTATACTGGTCAGCGGATACAAGTTTTACCTAGTAAGATCTTGGGCTGTGTTTTTGTGCATTTTTATTACAAATCTTGTAGGTTTGTACCCTCTTTTGACATCTTCCCTTTTCCACTTTCTTTGAAAACTCTGGAGAAATTAGCTGTGTCGCCCTCTGCCTCATTTGCTTTCCAGTTGCAGTTTCATCCAAACATGCACAAAAACTCTGGGGAAAATCTTTTGGGTCTGGACCCTAAATCACATGTGAAAATGGAAAGTCAAGTTTATTATTTAAAAAAAAAAAGCTATATTGTTAAAGTGATTTTATATCTTGTGGAATACACTGAGTTTGCAAATACTGAAAGTGTTGTTTAGCCAGGGGGGAGCTCTCTGAGATGAGAGGCCACCCCCATCAGCCACAGTGGCGCTGAGCTGGGGACTTTCTCACAGCTCACATCCTTCCACCCACTCAGACAGGGCTCATCCCTTGCAGTGCATTGCCCAGCCCTCCCTGAGGACAGAAGCAGCAAAGAAACACTATGTAGGTGCCAGGCTGATACCATTCATATCCAATATGAGCTATGAGCAGTGTCTGTTTTCTGCAGAGTCCTTCCCAGTGAGTGACATCCCGTCACTAGCCCTGGAGAAGGACTTGCAGACCCTGCAACTCTGAACATCATGCATCAACGAGTGCGGCCATCGCCGTCGCCTGACACCACCTGAGCTCTCACTAGGTCCTGGCAAGGAACAACGAATTGCAAATGGAGATCATGCCACCTCCTGCCATGCAAGGGTCCCTCCTTTGCTGGGATGTGGCAGCTCAGCACAGAGCGTTGAGTGCACAATGAACCATGCAAAGGCAATACTCACCACAGGAACCCTGGGCCCATTCGTTCTGTTTGCTACACAAATTACTTACCTCACCTCTACTCAGAAATGTTTCTGCTTTTGTGGTGAGCCAGGCTTCACAGCAGCCTGCCACAGGAAGCAAAGCTGGCTAATGAGTCCGACTGCAACGGTGGGGAGGAGGTGGGGGAATCTGAAGGCAGAATCTTGTCCCTCAACTTGGAACATATTCAGGATTCAGTGGTTAACACCACTATTTTTGCACAAAATGCCTTGGGACTTCAGACAACCACACATTTATATGATCGTTGGAATTGTCTTCTACCCCCACTTCTGTTTTCTCAGCCTGGTGGTTACTCTGCCTTTACAGGCTTCCGGTGTTATAGCAGCCCAGCATCCCATGGGTGGCTCAGGGCTGCCCAAGCAAGGGCTGCCATCTAGATTCATCAGGGTATTTCAGTTACTAATGCTTTCAAACACTCTGGGAAGAATTGCTTCCATACTAGGTGCTTCCAGATAAGATAAGAGACAGCAAAAAGTGGGGAAATATCTTTTTGAAGGACTTTGAAAACAGAAGGCAGAAATCTTCAAGGGCTAACCTACTAGATGGGCTATTTACTGACCATCTATTTTTCAGCTGAGATTTTTTTTCTGGAACAGTTTTTCTCTGCTCCTTCCTCTCTAGTCTCTCCTGTGAGATGCTTTGCAGACACTGAGGTGGTGCAAGTTTGTCTTTCCATTCCCACCCATCTGCAAAGCCTTGAAGCTGTGGTTCCTATTTGCTGCAGCTGTGCTGCCTTGGTGCGACAGTCAGGCAAAGGACAGCCGTGCCTCTTCAGAAACACAGACGAGCCCTGACAAAGAAGCCATCCCCCAAGCCCCTTACCAGGCATCCATTCCCTGTGGGTGTCTCACAATTCTTTTGGCACAGATTGTGTCATCACTGATGTTACTCGATAGCAGATCCGCAGAGAGAAGCGTGGCTCTGTGAGCTCACTCGAGGGCAGGACACTAGCCCGGAGCAGATTTCCCCATGGGGCAGAGCAAGGGCCGGGCACACAAGCAGCTCTGGGATTTGACACTGCTCATCCTCCCCACTGCCCCAGTCAGCCTCATGTGTTCTAACACTGCCAGGCAGGCACCCTCATCTGCCAGAAACAACCATAAAGGTATGTTTTCCCCTGCAAACGCTGGTGTGCCTGCCTCTGTAATCACATGTGAGAGAAAGCTGGAAAGAGGGGGGAAAATGGGAGGCAGCACCATATATGCTATGATATTTCAATCCCTTCCTGCTTGCTCTGCTGGGAAAAAAAGCTATTAGGGAGGTTTTTGACCTATCTAGAAAAGGAGGTTTTGGTCTGGACAGGAGTGGAAGGTCCAGCCTCACACTCCTAGACCTTGTATTTTCTCATACAGCAGGACGTCTGCTGGTCAGACACAGCAAAACCCTTCCTGGGAGCTCCCCACTGGTGGCAGACCCCAAGCCAAGAAAGACCTGGATCTGCCTGACATTAATACAGCCTTGGGTGATCAGTTTTGCAGCTACTCACTCCACAATCAGGGGGATGCATTTATCTCATCTAGCCCTGCATCACAACCCCCAAGTCAGGACAGCCTGTCTTCCACCCACAGTCACAACACCCAAAGCGCCCTGAAGTCCCTAGTATCCCAGGAGAAGAAAGGATGTATATGGGGCAAGGGAAGGCAGGTGGCCTAGAGGTGCAAGGTGAAACCCTGGAGAAAGTTTGGGGGCAGTGATGGTGCAGTGCCTGGGAGAAACATCTCCAGCAATGGCCATGGATTCTCACTCCCCCAGCTGCAGTGGGGCTCCCCACACCCTGCACAGAGCAAAAGGGGAGCTGGACATGGCTGTTCATCATCCCAGTTTCCTGCAGCCATGGGCATCTTGTTCCCCCAGCTGTGCCCACATGTCCCCACAGCTCCATTTTGGCCATGGGGTGAAGCTGGGCAGGGCGGGAGGGCTCAGGGTGCTGCCTCTGCTCCTGGGGCTGGCTCTGGAGGAGCAGTGACACGGTACTCCCCGCAAGACATCTGTCACTGGTTATCCGAGGGGCTGCATTCGTCGGTACACCACAGCTGGCTGTTGATCTGGAAGATGCTGTAGTTAGTGCTGCCATCCGCTTTGACGCTCTGCGCTGCGGTGTTGAAGCTGCTCTCGCAAAAGGCCATGCACAGCCCTGGGCAGGGGCAGAGGGCACTCAGGCTGCACCACGGCTGCCAGCTATGGGGATGGCAGCAGCTGGGAAGGAAAGGCTGTGGGAAAACAGAGGACTGAAACTCACAGTTGGCAATGCTGTATCCCCTGTAGCCATCCAACCCCTCTTCCTGGAGCACACGAGCCAGCTCGCACCGGCTGAACACCTTGCCTTTGGTGACTGGCGAAGGTCAGGCCAGCAG
>NW_010133899.1:37109-39163 GCF_000699245.1 Pterocles gutturalis | reverse complement strand
ACGGGGGAGATACCGTTCCTGTGTGCTGAGGTCCCCCAGGTAAAGAGTGAAAACAAGGTGTAAGCAGGCAGTAAAGCAGTTAGATATCCTAGGCCAGCTTCCCAGCAGGTAGTGATATGACTGGCTCTGGTGACCCCGGGCCGCTCCTGCTGCCGTTGGGGTGTGCACACCCAGGCGTGCAGGCATGCACGTACGCGCTGGCTGTGCCGGACAGCCCGGGCCACAAACAGGTTTTATCGGTGCGGACGTGGAAAACACAGAGCTTCAGGAACTGCCACTTTGCAGTTTTCTTATATTAGTAGTGAAAGGTCAGCTGTCCCGTGGGAACTGGAAAGCTGACAAATGGGACCCACTAAGGGAAGAGTTACATGCTTTAGCTGCCCAGACATCTCAGCTCTTATCCTGGTGCTGCCCAGCCTCTGAGCAGAAGCCGTGATATGCAGTGAGTTCATTGCTGTTGGGAAGCCATACCCAAACTCACTAACCTTTAGCCCCTGTTTGCGTACCAGCCTTTTACACAGTTACCAGGGTGCACAGAGAGTCGCATCCTACATATCCAGGGAGTTTGCCCTAGGAAGGACCTCAAATCTGAGCATTAACAATCAGAATTAAAATCCTTTCCTCGGGGTTATTTTCCCTCTCTTCCCTCCTTTCTTCCTTTCCTCCTCTCTGTGCACCCTCTTTCGCCAAACCTGCCAGGCATTTTGCTTTCTGGCTGCGCAGCGCAGGGCAGTCCCACAGCCCCAGCAGGCTGTGCCCAGGTGCCCGTGCAACCAGAGTCATTTGCAGCACTGCAGAGTGGTTTGCAGCAAGGGGCAGAGGCAGGAGGTACCTCTGGTGCTGCCTCTGGTGATCATCTTCTGCAGGCAAGGGCAGTAGGGGCTGCTTAGTTAAAAATCCGTGTATACCTAGAGAAATCAGTACCTCCAGCAACAGGGTTCAGCATCAGGCTTGGGCTGGGCATCCCAGCAGGGTGTCCCCTGGCAACTGCCCACCCTTCCAGAACACCCCCCACCCCATCACCCGGCATGAAGCCCCACGAGCCCCGCCCCACTCCTGGGGAACAGGGAACCAGCACAGCCAGGGAGCATTGTAGCTGTGGCTGTGCTTTTCAGGGACAGCCCTTTGGGGTTCATTTTCTGTTTCATCTGAAAACTAATCTTTCAAGTGAGTCTACCAGCAGGGGTATATTTTATATTTTAAGCTCATATTGCAGGATATTTGTAGACGAGGAGTATTACCTTCTCCCCAAGAGTAATAGTAGAACTGTTTCCAATGTCACCAGCCAGGGAGGAGTGTGATTCCATGAACAAAATTCAAGTAAATTCGTGTCCAAAATGTTCTTAATTTCTAGAGGGAGTTGCCCTTGAATAAGTGGCAAACCAAGAATTGTCACACAGATCAATCAATGAGCAGAGGCAAACAATGAATTACATGCTTTTACTGGGTTAGGTGCTGTAAAGACAATTAGTGGGAGGGTCTTCCAGTCAAGGCAGTAAAAAGAAATACGAACATGCCCATTTTCTTCAGGTTTGTGGCAAGGACCTGGAGGGGTTTTCTGTACATCCCTGAGTGGTCAGTGCTTTCTCCTGGTGTGTCGGCATCCCCAGCTGAGTCAATGAAAGGCACTTCTACCCCATGGGCTGGTACCACTGCATGGCCGAACCAAGGCCTGGCCACACAGCAAGGCAGAGGAGTTTATTCACTCTTGTCTTACCATTCTGGTATCTCTTTGTTTTCGGCTATGAACACTAATAAACCAAATGAAAATTAGAAATTCACTTAGAAGAGGAGCAATGGAAGGAATCTCCCCCTTATGTGAGCATTTGCTTTGATTTAAGCTATCTAAAGATAATAAATAACAGGGCTCCATAATGAGATAATTTGCTCATCTTGGTTTCAAAGTATTTTTTAACAAGCAAAATGAGGTTTCAAACATGTCTGTGATATCTCCTCTGGATTAAATATTAATCGTGATGCCAAAGTAGTAAATACAGAAATCCTGCCTGGTTGTTCTGACATGCAAGTTCCTAATTGTGTGGGAAGCTACTCAG
>NW_010133899.1:17859-37095 GCF_000699245.1 Pterocles gutturalis | reverse complement strand
TAAAATGCCACAGAGCCAGTACAGCGTCTGTGTCGCTACAAGATTTACAGCTTGAGTCCCTGCCTGAAAACAAAGGAACAAATAGCTTCATGTCACGCATTGAACTGAAACATTATGGATTATATTATTACTCGAGTTTCTACAGGACTTCTCAGTGGGGGAAAAAAAATTCTATTAATTCTCTTTTACAACTACCAGCAGGGCAACCTGAAGAGAATAATCTCCTCCATTTATAAGGTTTGGGGGTCTTAAAACCTGAATAGCAGCCCAGGAGCTTTGTCACAAGGTCTGGCTGTTTCCTTTCCTTCATAAAATTCCTATCTCCATTAATCTGTGTTTATTTTCCTTCTGCTTTTAAATTTGCTTAATGGACTTCAGCCGAAGTCTTTCCTAGAAGTCAGAGGAAAGTAAACTCTGATAAATCCTTTGAGACTTAATAGTCACAGTTAAGCACTTCTTTTTGGATTATTTTGTCTGACTTTCATCTTTGCTGCTGCAGAAATGTCGGCTGCCTAGGACCGCAGCCCTAACCCCATGACTTAAGAGCCTGGGAACGAACTGACAGAAGATATCCCTTTTTCTTTCTTCTTCTGCAGGCATGAAAATACAGCAAGACTAGATTTAAACTCATAAGAGGTAACTGTGGTGTGCTCCATGTGTTTTCCCCATGTAGAAAGCATGTTGGAGGCTCAGTGCTCCTCAAACTGCCCGTCTCTGCCGGTGTCTCCCATCCCCAGGCTTTGGTTTCCAGGGGCAGAAGGAGGAAGCTCCAGCCAGGTGGGAGCTGCTGTTTGTTGTACCGGACCCAGGCTGAGTGCTGGGGAGCACAGCCCAGTCTGGGCACCTCCAGCCTCAGCTTCCTGAGGACAGGTTCTATTGCTATGCAGAGGGAGGTACCAGCTGCTCCTCCCTCCAGTAGCCTGGCACCCTCTCATCTCAGCTCCCAGCACAGATGGGGTAAGGAGGGGGCTGCAGATCCCAGGCCTCATGGGGAACCTGCCCTCTGGCATCCCGTAACGGGCATCTGAGCCCTCCTGCATGAGAGGAGACCCCATGACATTTTCTTGTTCCCAGTCCTACTGGCATCGTCCGTTTAATAACGTTTCATGTTATTAATCTGTTATTATTTTCTTTTCAATGGGTAGGATTTGAATGACAGCCAACATTGGTATTAGTCTCTAAATACCTCTTTGTTAGGAGTCCAAATCCTTTTTGTTCTAAGCCATATATTACTTTCTATGCAGCAGATTTATTTTTGCACAGCATTTATTCCTGCAGGATCCGCTTACTCAGAAATCGCATTGTATAATTAGGTCCCAACCGCCTATTTCTAATCCTGAACAAAGGTTCACTTTATCGTTCACTTCAGCAATTCACATTTTCATTTTGCTTCTTCCATGTACGATAGACATAATTAATTATGTCCCATTCCACCAACATTTCTATTTCCTGTGTCTGATGATCAGGCTTTTAAAAATACCCTCCATGGTTTTACATATTGCTGGAGCAATTTACACATGTCCACCTCTAGTGAAACTAAGACATGAAGCAAAGGCAAGCACCAAGAGCTGACTTCCTTTAACTGACAAACTCCGGTACAGGTAAATGATGGGCCCATTGACTTATCACAACTTGAAACTGAAATTTTACATATCTTTGGGGCTGATCTGCATAAACTGAGTGGAATCTTTTTCCTAAAGAATATTTCTAACCTCCTAATTTTGTTTGACTGGCTTGGTGAATTTCTTGCCTGTGAATGCGTAGGCTTCTCTCTCTCAGAAGCAGTGAGAAGGTGACCACAGAGAAAGGAATTCTGGCTGGTTTTGTGAAAACACACCGTTATGTGCCAGAAAAAAAGCTGAGCCATTGAGCAGGCCACATACCACTGTACTATCCAGCCCTGACTACTTTGTCTTCGATCTGTTTTTCTTTCCTTGGTATAAAAGGGCCCGGCCCTCCACATGCTAACCATAAATCTCAGCATTACCTTCATTACAACAGAGCATATCTTATCTGAATGTGCTTTCCTCTGGTACCAGGGGGTCAGCCACAGCACAGCTTCGACTTGTTGTTTTGTAGCGTTGTTTGGCATAGTAGTAACGAAATTAAGAGCTGAAAGTTGATATAGTGAGGGCATGTAATTGTACAATGCTTGGGTCTGAAGGTCTTATTTAAAAGAGTGATCCAGCACCTAGGGATACCAGGAAATGGGCTGTGTTAGCATCAAGAGGGAAATGTTCTCTTTGGAAAGGCTGAAGGCTTTGTCAAGCTGTGGTGGCTACCACCATTGCTCTACAGAATCACAGAATCACAGAATCACAGAATGTTAGAGATTGGAGCAGATGAACTTCGGTGTACTTGAAACCAGACAGCTCAGGGCATAGGAGAAGCAAAGCCGGGAGAGCATAAAGCTCTGCTGGATCCAAAACCTACCCAAGAAGCTGGGTAAATACTCTGGTGGTTTGCTCTGTGGAGGTTGCTGCTGCTGGCGAGCTTGCGGCTGGTGTCCCGGCTGGCCGCGGGCCAGGACAGGGGTGTCTGCACCGCGCTGCAGGCGCTGCGGGGATTAGGGGGGCTGAGCAGCCAGTTGCACAAGCTGATGTGTCTCCTGGGATTGGCTGGAGACAAACGATCAGGAGTCTGATTTTGGAGCTCCCAGTGGTGGAACAAAGGTGGAGGCTGAGATCCTGTATCTGCTTCTGTGAAACTCACGCTAAGCCAGGAAAAGCTGCACAGCTCAGCCCGGGATGACAAAGAGCAGACTGGACCCTGCTCAGATGGCCCGCTTTCCAAGGGTGGACAGGAGCCCTTGTGGCTTATTAGTCTGGCTCACTGATCCATGCTCTGATGTCTGAGATCCTGCTAACAAAATTATCACATCTAGTAAGAGTCAAAGCTGCTTTGTGGGAACCATGAGTTTCCTGTCTTCTTTGCATTTGTGAAGAAAGACTTTGTCATGTTCCCAGGGTAGTAGTCACAATTTGCATTAGGAAAATATAAACAAAATGAAAAGATCGGCCCCATGATAGGGCGGGCACGACAACAACAGATTCAGGAAAGTACTAACTAAATGCTGCACAGCAGGCAGATTTTGATTTATATTTGTAAGCCTTTTTGGTTTCAAAATGCAGTATTCCGCCTCTTTCATCTCCAAATCCCAGCCAATACAGAACAGAAACATAGCTTTTGGCGGTCTTCATTTTTTAGTTAAACTTGTTTGTGTTCTCTCTTAGCGCTTGAAGCAGAGCAGTAGCAAATTACATTACTGCTTCTCAGTTTGTGACACACTTGACCATGTTTTTTCAATAAAAATGACACCACTTAACTTTGCTGGGTCAGTAATGAAGCAGCAAGAAAGATTTTGTTTGGCAAGAAAAACTAGCTAAGAATCCAGAGCTTCTTACAGCTAAAGCAAAATAAAGGATTTAGGTTAATTGGACTGTTTATGAATGCTAAACTCTTCCCTTAATTTATGTATTACGATGAAATGTATCTCCGTGACTGCTTTGAGCAGTCTTCCACACGCTATGGGAATATTTTTCCCACTCTGCATGACAGCAGTGGTGCGCAGACACTGCGGAGCAGAGCTTGTCCCCGTGGGGTACTGATGGGAGCCTTTGTGTCTGCCTACCCGAGGAGGAGGTATGTCGCTTTGACATGAACAAGTACTGCAGTCCAGGGCAGAGTTCCCATCAGAGGTGGCCGGCTGACTGGAAGCGAGCAGGCCATCCTTTGCCTCAAGGTCCATGTCAGCTTGGTGGAAACATCTCAGCTACATGGCTTTTCTGAGGACCCAGGTTTGAGCGCACTTCCATCACCATCCTGTTTCCAGCTAAGGGATGGGTCAGACAAACTGGTCCTAAGGACACTGGTTGTGTTCTGTGAAGAAAACCTGGAGTGCAACAGATGCTCTATCTGTCAGGCACTCATGCACCAGTGGGTGATGAGCTTGTGTGTTGGGAAGTGCCCTCCCATGTCACCTGGGAGCACTGCATGGTGCCCAGGAGCAGGGGGAGCCAGGGCTGGCACCAGCTGCTGCACCCTTGCATTTCATCCAGGGACTCCTGCTTGACAGCATTCTGCACCAGGGCAGCACCAAACCCTTGATGTACTTGCAAGGCAGCAGCACGTAGGCAGTGAATCCCTTGCAAAAGGCATAACTGCACCTCTCACCTAAAAGTGACTTTCTCTGTCCAATAACAAGTCTCCTTCATGCACTATAAATATCTGGGGGTTGGCATTGGCTTCAACAGCATATAATGTCAATGACACTGAACCTTGGTCCTGGGAAATGATCTGTGTTGACGACCATACTTTGGTTTTGCCTTGAATCTTATTTTCTGTGAATGCCTCGGCATTTATTTTGCAGTGTCAGGCTTTTTTCCAGTCACAATGATCTGTTTCATCCATGTCCTTATCTCTTAAGAACAATGCTTTAGTTGTGGAAGGACTGGTGTGTTCATCTGAACTCACGTAATGTAGGTGGTAAAGAAGGAATTTTGGTTTATATCTGAAGGAGATTTTCTCAAGTTCATACACAGCTGATTGTAGCTGGTAATCTCATTACTTGATGATGATCATTATGATTTTATAACTTCCTTCAGTGGAAGCTATGCACCTAAAAAGCTTAATGTAACAAGCTGGGATTATCTGCATATATATATATACACACACACACACATAATATTCAGATATGCATGTACATACACACACATAATCTTTATTTTCAAATCAAACTGTTTCCTAATACTGCAAATGTAGAGAAAAAAGAACTATAATATTAATTCTCTTGAGTTAATGATACCCTCACATTCTCAATTGATTAATGGATTGTGTTTTTCTGAAACAAAGCCACAGATTCAGTTTTGTAGTTTTTTAACAGCCTTCATGCCTGTCTAAGAAATACACAAAGTGTGCTTTGCTGTGACCATTCCTGATGCCTAAATTTCACACTCAAGAGAATACTGGAAATGCTATTAGCTTAGAAGGGTATTTGAATTTATTTGTGGTTTGGCAACAGAGAAAATAGTGTTTGATGTAATTTTTGTTCCTATTTGTAAGGGAATTTAGCAATTTTTGAGACTCAATGTTTATCTCTGTTTATCCATGAATACCACATGAGTTAACTTCATCAAATCTGTTAATACCACTTGAGAGGTGGCAGAATGCTCTAGTACAATTTTTTTTCCCCAATAGAAGCTGATGATAAATATTTCTGGAGTTTGTCGAATTCTGATGATTGCAAATAACCCCAAAAAAACCAAATTTGCAATGATGCCCAATTTGGTTTTTGTTGTGGTTTATGTTTTTTTTTAATTTATTTTTCACCTCTATTTTCTCAGGTATAATATAGACAAAGAAAGGCACTAAAACAAACTATGCTTTTGGGTCAGCCACAGCCGCAGCATCCCACCCTCAGTTTACACCAGCTCCAAATTTGGCCCCTTGGCACTTACCAAGAAAGACTTTACATATATGCTCCTATCAACATCTGCAAACATTAAAAGCTTTCTAGGCTACTCAGGGGTTAAAGTTGTTGTAGTAAGTGTCCTTAATAAGGAATTCAGACAGTTTCTGTTTGGTTTTAATTATGACTGCCTTTCATATAGGTTGGAGGGGCTCCTGGCTCTGTCCTGTTGAGACATTAAAGGTCTCTTTGTCTAAAAGTTCAGAGACAGATCTGAGATCGCCTGAAGTTCACCTTTAGGATATAGAAAAGTGCTGAGACATGGCAGGGTTTGATGCTGGTAACCCCCGCAGTGGGAGCTGGGGCATGGGGTGTTGTCGGCATCACTCTCCCTGCAGCAGCCTGCTTGCTCCAGCCGTGATGCTATCAGCATTCCTTGCTGGAGCCTGTCTGAGTGATGGCTGATTAATGAACTGGGGCTGCAGCTATCTGTGAGAAAGAAGAATTGCTTATTTCACCCATGTCACAGTCCTGATTGTGAAAGCCTGACAGCATCTGGTTTGCTCCATCTATAGACACCAGATACACAAAATGACTTCTTCCGAGATCACTGTGATTTTCAGTAATCTCTCCCATGCAACATCACTCTC
This sequence comes from Pterocles gutturalis, assembly GCF_000699245.1. Taxonomy (NCBI): domain Eukaryota; kingdom Metazoa; phylum Chordata; class Aves; order Pterocliformes; family Pteroclidae; genus Pterocles; species Pterocles gutturalis. The sequence goes on along the minus strand of NW_010133899.1, from coordinate 31,038 downwards.
CCCAGGAAATCAAACAATCAACCTCGGAGTTTCTTTCTGAGGTAGAGAGGGAGGAAGGAAACACATGATCCTTCTCCTTAATAATGTTTATGAAATGAAACACAAAACATAAACTTCTTCCACAAGTACTTTGACATTGAAAAGTCTCATGCACCATTTTGTCTGAAAAAAGAATCTTGCGAGTAAATACAGCAGAGATCTCTGTTCTGGTGACTGCAGAGACCTTTTAATTTCTGCTCTTACATGAGATGCCTTTGGGTTTATTTGCTTTCTCTTCTCCTGGCTGGTACAATAAAATCAAAATAAAAGGCTGCAGATGCCTCTCACATCACTTTCCAAGATGGACCAGCGTGTGGCAGTAGCCCGCACTGTCCTTCATGTGCACCGGTGAGGAGGGCGCTGGACCTTCCACATTCCCATTTCAGCCGCTGTTCAATGTGCTACAGAGCTGGTCAGTAAAAGAGCAGGTCTCTCAAGAAACTTGCTGGATTCAGTGATGTTACTCTCCAGTTTCTCTTGGCAACCAGTTATTTTCTCATCCATATTACACTTGGCAGGACAATTAGGGTTTTCCAGATGGTAGACCTGGCCTCTATTTTGCTTGAGAGAAAATATCACTGGAGGTATAAGGCAGCAAAAGTTCAAATCTGGAATCTGAACATAGTATTAAATCTGTACGGGTATTAAATCTCTCTGCCATCTGTGACCTGCTGCCAGACTGAAGCATTTGGAGTGTTTCAGCTATGGAGAAGATAAAATTGTTCACAATTGCCTGCAAATAAAGACATAGCAGGCATCTTCCTCGATCTTTGGTTCTCTCAAACATCTAATTAATAACTCTCACACCAGTGATTTATGAGCTGTGGATGCTGCAAATTGTGCTTGTCTGAAAGGCAATATTACATCAGAGTGTCAAAAAGACACAGAAAGCTGTCAAGGAGTTTCTTCAGTGGCTGAAACATCAGCCTGCCTATTCTATGTTGACCATGATAGTAAGTCTCATAGGAAATGCAAGATTTCTGCCATGACAGTGAGCCAGGACGTAGGTACCCTGCCTCATCTTCTAATCCTCTGCCAAAGCAATAAATTCTTCTCAAGGATGGGAGTTTCAACTGCAGTATAGGGAGATATCGTGAGAGGCACACTGTAAGTTAAGCAGGGCCTTGGCTTTGCAAAACCCCCCTCTTACCCCAGAACCACCTGCAGAGTGTGGCAGGAGCCCTGCCATTTGTGCAGGCACTGGGCCAGCCTGATTCCTGGGACCCAAATTTGCTTCTTCAAAGGAAAATCTGAGTACGTCGTGTACTTTAAGAAAAATATCTGCTTTACTGGGAAACTATTTTGGCGAGATGAGCATGTCTGATGAGCTCACCTCGGTGTGCTGTGCCACAGTATCTGAGACTGAATGAAAATCCATGTCTCTGCCTGTGTGGTTGTTTTATTCTGTCATCCTTTAATGTAATGGCTGGCAGTTCAAAGGAAACCTTTGAACCTCGAGCCTGTACACTTTCAAAACACATGCATTGGGCCAGCTTCTGGGGGTTGCACATGGATCTCAGAGGCAAGTGAGGGACCTGACGTTAACCTCCTTCTGGATCCTGGCACTGCGATGAACTTTGCAAAGTTATAATAGCATCAGCAGAATTTCCAGGTACACTGAGACTCTGAAGCACCTGAGGATCCAGGGACCTCTGGGCTCAGCATCAAGGCTTTTTCTTTTGCTGTAGCCACACAGCTGCAGCTGTCTCTTCTCCTTCAGAGATGCTCCAAGGGGCTTGGTAGCATTGTCTCTCTGGCTGCCCTGCATGTATGCAATTTTAATAGAATCTGTGTTCATATGCCTGGTTCCTCTCCCCTGGAACTGCGTCAAACATTCCAGACTTGAAAAATGGAGGTGCAGTAGGAGAACCAGAGGAGCACTGCAATGAAAACACCAAACAGAAAAGCAAAAGAGATTCAAGTTACAGCAGTCATTGTGCTCATGTCAGCTAAATTGGTTGTAATATGTCTCTGTCTTCCCAGAAGAACACAACTTTCTTCTACTAATCAGCACACTGCTGTGTGCAAGACATAAATATTCTTAAAAGAAGGTGAAAGTATCTCCGTGGCCACAGGAGAGGCAGCTGGACTCCAGAGATGAATGCTTGCACAGCCTCAGGACCCAGGAGGTACAAAGCCATGATGGCATGGGAACAGCATCGCCATGGCTACCTTCAGAGCCATAAAGTAAATGCTGCTGCTTTCTCAGCTGGCCGTGCTGGGGTAGTTCAGGTAATGTTGTTACCTGCAGCACTATCACTTACAGTCATGGTTGTTTCTGATTTGAATAAAGCCTGAATAGGGAAAAGGGGGTTAAACTCAGTATATTCAGGAAGAAAGGAAGAAAAGATTGAATTTGTCCCTGATTTATACCTTGTGCAGCTTTGCACATTGCATACTGGTGTTATAACTCAACAGGGCTAAACTTTTCCTTAGGGGCAACTTGCAGAACAAAGTTAAGCATCTGGAGCTGTGCAGGAACAGTAGGTTCAGTACACACAAGGTAAAGTCAAGTCAGAGCAACTTGGAAACACTATGTGCTGAGCCCAGGGCTTGCCTTGTTTAGCCTTACATTTGAAGTCTGTGCATGGTCTATGCTTCAGTCCATTCCAGCAGTCTTCCTACTATTTCCCAGTTGCCTCCATGAAACCTATCTGGGTGGCAGAAGTAATGCAGCCACAGCGCACATATATCATCTGGGGTGGGCAGCCTGGTTTACAGATTTCACTTGTTGGGTCTTCTCAGGGGAACTCTTAAGGAATTGTATTAACAAAGCACACGGAGTCAGATGAGGAAAATCCAGCCATCCTTTGAATCCATCTGCTAGATCTTCACAGGCAATTTGGAAGCGCTCTTCCTAATGGTGCCGGGGGGACAGCTGGAGGAGGCTTCACAGCGTCCACTTTTCAGTCTGATCTCAATGAACCTTTGTGGTTCCATCAATGCCAACGTGAGAACATTTCCTCTGAAGTCATTCATGAAAACAGCCCAGGGACCGACTCAGAGCATTCAGCTTTGTTCCACAGGACAGGAACAGTAGTCTGACTGTTGATTTATTTAAACAACAACAAAAAATGCCACCAGGAAGTTGCATGACTATCAAGAAATGCTTACCAAAGGGACTGTGTTAAGCAGAGTATGCAAAGCCAGCAAACAAATCCACTGTTTTATAAAGTAACACTTTTATCTGTATTCCTGACAACACATTAAACTATTCTGTTGCGGATGTCAACTCTGCTCCAAACCCCTTTTTACCTTTTTAAAACATTTTTAAGCACAGAGTATTTCTTTAGGACACATTGCAGAAAATGGCTGTAATAGGGAATTTATTTTCGTGCTTATGTGTTCCCGTTTTGTCATTAACATTCTTTCCACTGTACCATGGCCAGGAATGGGTGCCAGGTCCAGGAGTTTAGAAATTATTTCCGCATCATGTGGAAGCTGTGCTAATTGGCTGGTGTTCTGTGATACAGTGGGAAAGTCCAGGGATTTTAAGCTGAAATACTTTCATACAAGCCTGATGTGTCTTCCTGTAACAGTTGTGTTCCCCTCGAAACCCAGACTCCAAAGATTTCTTGCTCTAAAATCTCTAAAACCTCAAAGAGGAGAGGTGGGAAAAATATCTAGTAATGCCAGGAACATGGGCATTATTCAGAGCAGGATGGAAAATGGAAAACAAAATTAATCAACACTTTCTTCAGCAAAGAATATGTCTATTCAAGGCCAAGGATTTTATTCTGTGGGTTACATGTGGGCTTTTTTGGGGGAAAGGGGAGGGTGCCCCTCAAAATACGGTACTTTCTGGAAAGGGAAAACAGCTTTTAGAAAAAACACACTTTCAAATGAGAACATAGATGGAGTGAAAATTTTTAACTCTGCTTAGCACTATCTTGCATTGCCAGCCCCTCAGATCAGAGCAGACCTCCCTGCTCCAAGCAGTGCCCAGTACTCTTCCCGTGAGAGGGCTGCAGGAGGTGAAGCAGCAGCCCCTGAATGACAGCCACTGACTCCCATGGCAGAACGAGTCCAGCCACAGGGCTGTGGTGCCAGGTGTCCTCCTGCATGCTCGCCTCCACTGGCCTCATCAGCCCTGCAACCGGAGTTGCAAAGTGCCCGGTCTCTGGCACTGGATGAGGAGCTGGGCTTTATCCTCGTGCAGCCCAGCTCAGGGCAGCCTGATGGTGACACCTGCCCTCCATGCCAGCTCCGATCCATCCCCCAGCTGGGGAACTTTTAGATCATATTTAAACCCTATAGAAAAGAAGGACTGAATTCCCTTTCACCCACTCTCATTTGTCTGTGCTTTACCTCTTCTCTTGAAGAGTTTGTTGGGGGTCCAGTTTGGTGAAACACCTTACTACACATTTTCTGCACTCAGAAAATGAAGCATAAGCTTAACTAGATCCTAAAGCTTTGCTACATCAGGGTATTTTTGGTGTATGGTACAGACTGGTGCCACCCACCCGTAATTGACTTGAACCAAGAGCTGTAAGAAGATCTTATTTCAATGTCTGATAAAGCTGGCATGTCACGAAGCTTTTATAAACACAGGATTCAACTTATATTACATCAGCACAAACCAGTTCAAACTATTAATTTGAGAGCAGAATATTCCATTTAACTAAAAACTGGAACTGCAATTTCACAGCTCTAATTCCTGTAAAATAATAAAAAGAGTGAGCCAAGAATGGACTCTCTTGTTTACAATGAGATGTATCGATACATGAAAAATCTTATTGGAACAAGCGATAAGAAGGTGTGCACAGTAGTATAGTACTCAAGAGATTCACTAAATAGACATATATAAGTAATGTATGGAGAATATTCTCAGTACTTTTTCTATTAATCCACACACTGCTTATTTACTGCTGGTGCACATTTGCCTAAAGTCGTTGTGCTTTAATACCTTGTTGAAATGTTCTAATTAAATGTAATTTCTAAATTGATTCTATTATTAATTTATTGATTTGGAAATACCCTTCTCTACACACAGTCAGGAGTTTTTCTGTGCAAGCACCACTGTCTCAGGAATGGGGACAGTCATACGAAGACAGACCAGCACAGCATATCTCATTGGCTCCTTCTCCAAAAGACCACAAAAAACCCTTTGTTTCTTGCCCTCAGAAAGACTTAGCAGTTCCCTTCCCCAGCTCATCCCCTTCATCCCAGGCTAGTGGGACAGTCTCAGGCTAGCTCCTCACGAGCCTGAGCTGGTGGGAAGAGGATCCTCGCTCCCTTTGCTGGGGACGTGACAGAGATGGTGGCAAAGGGCTGACAGCAGGCTGCAGTACCTGGCTACCCACAGCCAGAGACTCACCAGTGGGACATGCATACTGTGTCCCTGGCAGTAATTTATTTGGGGGTTGGACTAGATGATCTTTGAAGGTCCCTTCCAACCCAAACCATTCTACGATTCTATGATAACTCTTCCTGTGACGTTGCCTCTTTGTCAGAACAAATTTTTTTTTGCCTTCCTTTTTTCCCTGGAAGATCTCTCCAAGCACATGAGCAGCTATCAGTCCGAAGCCTGGACTTGCTGTCAAAGAACTTCAGACAGTAAAGTCTCAGCATGTAAGTGGAGAGAGCCAGAGAGGCCAACATGGCCTCATTTCTCAGTAAACGAGCTTCTGTTAGCTGTTAAACCATGTGGCCAAGGGTGGCCAAACCAAATACTGCAGATTGGTCTAAACAACTGTCTGGCTTCCATCACTGTTTACAAATACTTCCTCAATACCTGACACCTGCAAGTGTAGTAGCAATGACTCTCTACCCTGGTAACTTTACTCTCCATCCCTATGCAGCTTCCCTCCTTTCCTAGCCAGTTGGTCACTCTTTACCTTTGGGTGGAGTCTGCAGAAGTGAGAGTTTGACAAAAGAACATTAAGAATATCTCCCCCTAAATTCCATCCATAACCTCCCTGAATCTCCTTAGAGGGACGACTCACTGTGCAGCACTCTAGGAGCCTGCTCATCATAAACACTGTAGGAAAATATGGTCTTGTGTTCCTGTGATGTTTAGTTGCTAGGGCAAGTGATTTCCAAAGCTTCAGTGGGCCATTGCTGCCTCATAGAGCAGTAGAAAGGCTGCCTGGGACCTCAGTCAGTGCATGAATGCTACTGGTTAGTACAGGAACTATTTCATATGGCTGCATGGAGTGGCATAGAGACCTTTCATGACCTTTCAGACCTCTCCAGATCTTTCATGCTCCATCCCTAAAGTTTTTCACACCCTGGCAGTGCAAAAGAGTAGCAGGATACAGGTTTTCCTAAAGATGCCCTACTCTCAGAAGAGAGCAGCAGGAGGGCCAAGCAAAACACTACCAGACAGAGTGAAGGAGTGAGTTCTGGCCCTCAAAGCATCTCTTCAGCAAAAGAGAAGGCAGACTGCTCACTGAAGACAGCTCTTTACTCTTCAAGATCACAATCACTGCCCAAGAACTGCTGCCACCACCCATCTTCAGCTTGGATGGTAACCAGGATTGCACTGTCATGAAAGAGATCCATAAGAATTCTTCACCTGCCTGGCCACACTAGGTGTTATGAAGATCAGAGCTTGCTGGCAGAACAGAGCACTCAGCACCACTTTGGATCAGAGCTGAATTAAGATTACTAGTAGCAAAATGGGTACTCCCAGGACAAACCTCCAGAGAGCACATCACAGGAGCTTCAAGGTTCCATGGATGGAGTGTCTCTTGCCCTGTCTGGGAGGCAGTGTCCATGAGGAGGTAACTTGCCTGTCACAGGGAAGCCATGACACAGCAGAATGTGACATGGGCTATTGGACCTGTTCCACTGCCTGTTCCAAAGGTGCTCCTTCTGCCACCAGACACTTCCTGTCTTTTCTCTTGCTGCTCCTGTGTCTGTTCACAACACAGCTGCCTATAAGTGCAGGGCTGTGTGTGATGGGAGGAGATGCAACAAGGCTCAGGATCAGCTTATCCTGAATACCACCCCTGGATCCCAACTTGCTCCCTACATAAAGAGATTTTAACGAAGGGGCAATTTGCCAGATCAGGCAGTGCAGAAGCTGGTCAAAACTGCAGATAGCTGATGATTGCCAGAGATTTCACTTGTGAGCTTCCCCTGCCTCAGGGCAGCAACCTTGCAGGATTTCTTCCCCGCACTGTGGCACTCGTGATCTACCCTTTCCCTCACCAAGATCCGGCAGCGATGGTGCCTGGCCAGGGGGTGCAACAGAGGAAAGACGGGGAACCTGATACTCCCTAGGGCATCACATCAGAAACGACTGTATTACTGGGCCCTGTAAGGATCCTGCTACGGAAATACAACAGCTCCGAAATTGTCAGTTATTTAAATTGTTCATGAACCTAAAAACTGGGTTTTAAATAGGATTTCACAGGATTAGCACTGTGGAGTGTTCCCACTCTATCATCCTCAGCTAGTACCTCTCATCCGGGAGAAGCAGTGAGCTCCTGGGGTGACTTTCTGAGTCCCATGGAGTACCACGACAAACTGATGAGAAGGCTCAGATGGTAAAGTCAAGCTCCCATTTAAAAGGCACACTTTCCTTGGACTAATTCTCTTCCATTTCTCATTCCAGTGACAATCAGGTTGTGTAAAACCAGACAGTCCTTTCTTGACACAGCCTTCCTCATGGTCTTCAGCAAAGAGGCATGCCCACCTAGCCTGAGGAGGGAGGAGAAACCCCCGTCGCGAGCTGAAATGCCCTGTTTGCCTCCTGATACCTGTGCAAGGGCAGCTACCGGAGCTGCCCATCTCCACCTATACTGGACCCAGCAGATGGCTCTCCTAGATGCTGTTTCTCCCAGATCACGGGAAGCATCTGCCTCCAGCTGCCTCAGCTGTCCCTTCCCAGCTGTCCTCCTGGGGAAAGGGCTGCAGGGCAAGGCAGGGCTGTGTCTGGAGAGGCAGGGTGAGCTCTGCTCTGCCCATTTCATCTTACAAACTGGTGTTCAAACTGCCCCGGGTGCAAGGCTGGCAACCCCTGCCAGCACACTGATGCAGCAGGCCAATCTTCTGGGGGCTTCTGCTCCATTCCTAAGGAAACGAGCCAGGGTTTGGCCTCCTTGAAAACCATTCCCGGCTTCTCCCAAGAGCCTCACTGGGTCAGACGGACTTTACATGAGAAGGACAAAACTGTGGGCTGCTGGTTGAGCAGAAAAGTAAATACAGTTTACCAACAGGTCTGGAGAGGTCAGCATCTCGCACATCAGAAAATCACAGAACCACAGAACAGCTAAGGTTGGAAAGCACCTCTGGAGATTGTCCAGTCCAACCATTCGCTTGCACCAGGCTCAGCTAGAGCATGTTGTCTGGGACTGCCCAGTTGGGTTTTGAATATCTCCAAGGATGGAGACTCTGCAACTTCCCTAGGCAACCTGCTCCAGTGCTTGACTATCCTCACAGTAAAAAAGCTTTCTCTTATGTTTAAGTGGAATTTCCTGTATTTTGGTTTGTACCTTTTGCCTCTTGTCCTGTCAGTGGGTGCCACTGAGAAAAGTCTGGCTCAGATTTCTTTAATAACCTCATCAGGTATTTACACACATGGATAAAATCCCTGCTGAGCCTTTGCTGCCACTCCTTTGATATTCTTTCTTTCTTATGAAAAAACACCAAAATTTAAGAGGGCCTATAAGGATCCTGCTATTGAAACATAACAGCTCTGAAAAATCAAATATATTAAATTGTTTATGAACCTTAAAAATGGCTGTTAAATATTATTTCACAGGATTAGCACTGTGGAGTGTTTCCAGCTCTATCATCCTCTGCCCTATCACCCTATACAAGTAAGCAGGGTACCACCTAGAGAGTATCTCACTGGAAGAAGCATTTTCATACTACGTGCCTAACCGCAGGGCTGAGATCACAGCAAGGTGCATATCTCAGCACTTGGTAGGTGTTTCTTTGTTTTAAGTAGAGATAGCCAACACCAGAATTTTTGATCAAACTGTTCCCATCTTGGGGGAAGAGATTTCAAGCCCAGATCCTGGGCTCTTGAAGCTTTGCTCTTGACGGATGCAAAACACTGAAGGCTTTTCTGGAACTGCGGTCCACATGCAAATACTGATTGACAGAGTGAGCTTTTTTGCTTAAGCTTTTAAAAATGTTACTTGGCTCGTTACAGCCTTGTTGGACCTTCCCACTGTGATAACTAGTTCCTAATAACAGGCTGGGTAAGGAGTTTGTGTTTTATCTTGACAAGCATTGGCTTCTCTAGACAGAAGTGAGTGCATGCCAAGCCACGATATTCCTCCCAGCATGATTTCATAGTGCTTTATTTATTTATTTCTGTGCTGCATCCTTCTTGCTTGCCAGTGGAAATCTGCCTGGGGGTTTTGTTTCAAGTCTCTTGCAATGGGACATGGAAATGTGCCTTCCTAGCTCTACCAAAGTGCTCCTGGCCAATATTAGGAGATGGTGCCAGAATATAACATCTCCTGTACTACACAGGAAATGCATCTTCCTTGCTGGCTAAAACTTTTGCTCTTTGGTGGTTCCTCCTCCCCCACCTTCTTCTCTTCCTCCACCTTTTTCTGCTCCTCCTTCTCCTCCCCCTCTTTTAGAACTGTTAATAATACATTTGTTTTCCAGAAGCAGCAAAGGAATATCTTGCAGTCCTGCCAAGGAGCCTTATCGGCACACTACATCTGAAATTTAGATTCCTCTATAGTCATGGACCAATACTTATCATCCATCCCCTCAAACTCTTTGCGTAACAGAAGTCTTAAGACTATTTTATTCATGACTGCTTTAATCCCTGCTTCCTACAGAATGGAGATGAAAGATCTTCCCCCAATGTAATATTTAAAGCTGAGCATCACACGAGACATCGCAAGGCTCTTATTGCAGCTTTTGTTGCATCCAGACACAAGACTGTGTTGTTGAATGTATGGGTCCTTCAGAAGGCTTTCACATGTTGCATGTTGGGACATGAAGACAAGCTAAAAAGTGGGTCCAGTGCAAACCTGACTGCAGTCACTGGAAGGCTGTCATATGACTGTGATGGGTCTTCAATCACAAATTCATTATTTGATCCATGGGATTTTACAGTTGACTTTACAGGTTCCTAGATATTGGCTTTCAGCCTTCATTCAAATCAACTGCTGACAAGGGAGTCTGAGACCTTCCTGAATGAGCTCTTGGCTTTAGTTTAGTTAAGTCTCTTTACGAGAACATCAGCTGTAAGTAATCATTTCGCTGAGTTTCAGAAATGCTGCTCCATACTAGAGAAGAAGGATGCAGCAGTGGGTTTTGGAACAGCTACAGTTTGGCTCTTCATTATGACATCATGGGAAAATATCATAATTGAGCTGTTGTTATGGAAAAAATGTAGAAGACACTAGAGCTAGAGAAGACACTCAAAATGTCCTGAATGTTCCATTAGATTCATTGAAATAATCTTGATTTTTCAATAAAATCTTACTGAACAAAGCTAAATAGTCGTTCCATGCCCATCTTCTAGTCACATCAGACTGGTCAACAGCCAAATCTGTAAAATCCTAAGCAGATTTGTACAGCAGAGAGCTCACCACATTACAGAAAAACACAGCTTGTCATGGAAAAATAACATATTTGCCCGTCTTGCACCAGAGACATCGAGCAGCACATCTGAGTAGCAGAGATGGCAGAATGAATAGGCCTTGTCCTGGCTGCAGCTGGCTGTTAAAACATGTAGATTTTGTTACGTGTCTTTTCCTCCCTTCTCCTGCTGGTGAATACTATCTCTGGAGAGATGGTGAGACAGTGGATGCGTGGGAGAAGTTTCTTGTAGTTGGCAGGAAAGGTTGGAAAAGGGGATTAGAAATTATTTTTTGAATGCATGTGCCTCTCGATAAGGTCAGCATTAGAGATCCTCCTCCTTGTTCCTAGCACGCTCCAACCCAACCAGAGATGCAGATTCCCAACCAGAGCTTTCATCACCCAGGCTGTTCAGCTCAACCAAATTCACGCTTGCTAGCACTAAACTCTAACCCTGAGCCCTGTAGGATAGTGTGGGAGGAGAGAAAAGTACCTCCGTTTCTACAGTCTTTTCCCAGGCTTTGCAAATCCAGTTGTGGCCCTGGGTGTAGCTGTGCATCCAGGCTGCAAATTAAAGCTTCAAAGAAAGCTGTTGTGAGCTAGTACCTGTCCAGTCAGGCAACTTGGAAAGCCACAGTGTAGAAACATGAGCTGGTATAACAAGTAATCAGAACACTTGGGGTTACCTGACTCATCGTCATACCTTGCTAATTAACATCTTGGGGGCTCGGCTAACAAATTCCTTTGGAAGTCAAGATCCCAAAGTCTTAGACTGATTTCGGTATATTTACCAGTTCTTCTCAGATCCTGAGATACGCAAATGAATGGGCAAGATCACTACCATCTTGGGGCCAGAGTGTACAAAACCAAACAGGACTGATTTAATGGAAAGTCAATAAAAAGCCACAACTGGCAAGGAATGCAAGGGGAAGTCCTCAGAAATGGTGTTGAGGTGCCTAAAACAAGAAGCAAGCAGAATTCAGGTGGTGGAATTGAAGCTCATGCTCCAGTGAACTCACTGAGCTCCTGAATTTTATCTCCAGGTTGCTTGGCTTGTCATCTTATCACATGAACAGCATCAGGAATAGAAAGGCAAGAAGGCTAGTATCTCAGTTCTCTGACAAGGTACAGAGTCAGACCTCTGGCTTGTCCTCCTCTGTCTAGTGACTCCTGTGTCCTTGTCCATGTCACATCCACCTTCAGGAGCAGGAGGGAGGAAGATCCCTATAATAGGTTGCTCTAGAGCATGGTTATTAGAGTTTTCTTGGGAGGGATGAGAACTCCTTCTCTTCTAGTTTATGAGGGACCTTACTACCCCCAGTGCAGTGGGTAGTGGTTCTTCCCATGCAGCTCTGAGACAAGCACTAAGTTCAGCATTTTTATCATTTATCAACCTTGCTTGTGAGTTTTTGTGGGTTAATCTACAAGAGCACCAAGTTTTGCCTACAGGCCAGGAATTATTATTTAGTGTCCTGTCTCTGACTCTCCTGGGCACAAATCCACAAAGGTATACAGTGAGTTTTCAGGCATCTGTCATCACATTACATTAGTGGACCTATCTTTATTTTTGGTAGCCTTTGCCAACAGTGCCTATCTCTGCTTCCCTGAACTGGGATTAGGCATTTATTTTTTTTTTAGATATCACGAGTTCTAAATCAGAGGTGCACAGGGCTGCAAAGCGCACAATATGTTAGGCAATCATAGCTTCTGATGGCTGTAACAGTAAATTAAGGTTGCTTAGCTCTTTCAAGACAGAGCCTCGATGAAGTCAAATGCATGCACACACATACACAGCCTGTCAAGCCTGAGGCTTTAAGACACTGGGTTTAACGGTATGTGCGACCTCTTCCCCCAGCTCTTCAAAAGGCCAGTGAAGGCCATACATGGAGGGTCAAGTTTGGCCCACGATGTTGATTAATCACTTAACATCATGAGATTCGCACATGTTTCTGACACGAGGATGAGCTGCAGAAACACATTCCCATAAACAGGTCAGCCTGAACATGTCAGCTTGGTGAAAAACAGTTCTTGTCTCAGAAAACTGAGCAGTGAGGCAAGTCCATATATCATGTTTTACATTTACGAACAACTGCCCCATAGCTCCTCACACACAAGACACTGTTGTGTGGCTATTTGGGGGCAGACAGACACATAGGAGCAAAAGGAAAGCTTTGAAAGCAGCCACAAGGTAGAGGCATGCACTTATCTCCTTGGTCCTATGAAGTGATTCATATGTACAACCCTTGTTGCTTCATTTAGCTCCTCAGTGTGGCACATTTGCTTGGGCTGGGCACTGTTAAAGCAGCCACACATTTTCTGACAAGCTGCTTTGTCCCTTCCTGTGCCCCTGCATTTGATAGATGTGTCCCATGTGCCTAGAAAAGATAGGCAGTGTGTGTTTAGTCTGCCCCTCCTTTATTCTCTTGACTCTACATCTATACAGCTTGGTGCTCCATATACAGCACTGTTTCTCATTCACAGTCAAATCCAGTGTATGCCGTATAAAACAAGAGAGAAGCAAGCAACTCTCAGACCCCACGCTTGCAGTCTGGAAGCTGTATCCCTTCAAAGTGGTCTGTAGTCACACTAATAAAAGCTGGCAGATGGGATATGTTACCTGTCAGACTGGTCTGGTATCGC
>NW_010133899.1:15602-17828 GCF_000699245.1 Pterocles gutturalis | reverse complement strand
CAGCAGGATCTGGAGTATGATGCAAAGATACCTGAATGCAAAATCAGCTCAAGTCAATCAAAGCAGAGCTGCTGGCACCAGCCCTGGGGGGTGAGAGAGAGGATGGCGGGTGGAGGCAGCACCTGGAACCACTGTGTCAAATGCTTCACGCTCCAGGGTGCCGGAAATCCTACAGCTCCAGCACCGAAAAGTGCCTGCCCGGGGAGGCAGCCTGGGCTTGGCTCCTAGTGAATTCACCCTTCAACAATCAGGTGCACAGGAGCAAAGGGTTTCTGCAGGAGCTAGCCCAGCTGGCCCACAGCCCAATCTTTGTCAAGTTGCTTAGGTATCTGTGCATCATGCTTCAGGTGTTTTACATCACCAGGGGGATCCTGGCCCTGTATTTCCCCAGCTGGGGAGCTGACTATAAATCAATGCTTATTTAGCATGATTCAGCTTCAAAGTCCTGCATCAATGTAAGCTGACAACTCTCTGACATAGATGCTCATTATCCCAAACGGGGAGGAGAAGAGATTTGCTTAATGTCTCCTGGTGGATCAGTGGCAGCCAAGGATGTGCACTGGGAGGCCCTGGCTCCCCCAAATAATTCACGAGACCTCCTTGCCTCTCATGCTAATGGCTTCCATGCACAGAGAGTGTTACCGAAGAAAGCCACGAGTGAGTGTCAGAAAGATGCCTGTGAGGAATCTTTGAAGAGCCTCGTAAAGATGGGGCATGCAGGAAATACCTGAATGATAGTTTAACTGTCTGTAAGTCCTCGCACGTGAAGTTTGCTGGGTTCTCATCACGCACATTATGCCACTAATACCCTTTGAAGAGAAGGCACTTTTGTATCCATTCATGCAGCTACCTGTCTGAAATGCACTTTGTCAGGTAAAGCAACTTGCTTGTATTTACTTCTAGATCAAAAGCTGCTCTGATATCCAGGTATATTTGAATTACAATTAAACTCCTCACAGCTCTGACAGCCCTTTCCATTCCTGTCCTCACACTCTGGTTTCAGGCAAGTGAGTGGGAGTTAGAAGGTGCCTGAAAGTATGGGCATTTTTAACAACACAAATGAGTAAGCAGTGAACAGTTTTGGGTTGCAGATGTTTCCGTTCAGCTTAGGGGCAGACATTTGGGCCCCGGTGTGCTTTCCTTAAAAGTCTGAGCAACGGCAGTTCAGACGCGTTCTGTTCCTAGACGCACACTTCCCTATCTCCTCTCCTCTGCACACAGCAGCTCTGGGTTTGTGAGAACAGGTGTCAAATTAATAATAAGTAATTGCCAAGAGATGACAAATATCTCAGCTGAAAGGCACAATCTAATTACAAACTTTTGTCATTGTTTGCTACTATGAAGCCATAGGTTGAAGGACTGTTGCCCCTAGAAATCTTTTCTGGGTGTTTATGAGATCCTAAACTGTTTCAGTTCTTCCATCTTGATAATGTTTTAGTCTCAAGCTTTTGTCTCTTTTTTTTTTTTTTCTTGGTCCTTTTTGTCTAAAAGAGCTTTGTGCCTTTTCTGTTTGACAAAATATCTCAACGTGTGCCATATAGGTTGTGTAAACAAGCTATTTGCACACACACATTGAAAATGCTGTCTGAAAACTGACTCTGTATTTGCAGCCATGCCTTAGCTGAAAATGTGGTATTTGGGACTCATCTCTGGTTTCTTAACAATGTTTCTGTGAAGTGCAGTGCTTGTTTGAGGTAGACAACACTTGTGGAAGAAAATGGAAATGTTCTTAGAAGTAAAAGTTGATGAAGTCCAGCAATGATCTGATCTGTACATCTGTGTATGCCTGGGCGTGTGTACGTGCAATTACTACAATGCCAGGCTGCAGCTTGTAAATAAGAACCACAATAACAAGGCAGATATAAAATAAACAGCTCACGAGATCAAAGAGAGAAGCTCTCGATATATGTGAAACAAAATATCAGACATGGTGCTAAATTGGATCAGACTGGAAACTTAAACCACTCCTGTGCCAAGTCCACGGCCGGAATAACTTCATGGAGTTTAGTGGTGAACCAGAGATGAGTTTGGCACTGGGTGAACTTTTTGTTCTTGGGTAAATTGTGACATAACGTGGAAATTATTGTTACTGAAGTATGGCTGACTCAAATTAGCTGAGGCTCCAAGCAGGAGTTCTTGTGAACGGAAACTGCATGCAAAGTTAACAGAGGCTAGTTTAGACAGTGATTGCTTGCAGTTAATTAAAGTAAGATAACCATCCTGCTG
>NW_010133899.1:0-15571 GCF_000699245.1 Pterocles gutturalis | reverse complement strand
AAATTTCCACAGCCATTCACTCTCAGAAGGCTTCAATTAGACTACTGTGCATCCCTTCCTCTGCACTGGAAACCACGCTGCTACTCTCTGTGCCACCTAGGCGCTTACATGGGGTCTCTTCTCCCACTGCCATATGGCTGTAGGAGATGGAAACACTCATCTTCAGCTTTCAGACATGGGGCTGAACTTCTCAAGTTTTGATCCAAACAGCTGTTTCCTCTGTTTTGCTATTACAGTTTGGTAAAGGTTCAAATAGAGGAGCTGAAATCTGTCTGTGTTCTTGGGATAAGCAATTTTGGCCTGATGGATTTACTCCTGTGGGGACCTGATTCTGAGCAGCATGTAGGCAGACTCCACAGTTTTGCTGCTGCGTCTTTGACACAAGTTGTATACATCATTGACGCTTTCTTGGGCAGGGACTGTGTGTGGTGAGTGATGGCCTCTGATCCCAGGACTTTCTGAGATCAGAGAAATAATCCAAACACAAAAGTACTGTTTTTGCTGGGTTCTAAAATGAACAAAAAGCTTCAGGCCCTGGGGAAAATGATTCAAAATTATGTAGGAAATATAACCCTGGGACTAGCCCCATTTCTTTGTAAAACAGCAAACAGCTCCATTGCATCTCTGAGTTTTGCAATTCATTCTGCTCCTTTGAATCCCCACCAAAATGAGTGGTAATGATTATAAGCGCTTTTTTAAGGTGAAAAGAAAAATTAATCTTGGTCGTAAGAGCTGACACATGAACGATGCTCTTAACCTGACAGACTTGTGCAAGGATACCAGCACTGCTGTTCTGCAGTGGGAACACATTGGGGAAAGGATCTGCAAAGTCTTGAGAGTCGCATGGATGCCAGATACTCCTGGTGTTTGACTGATTTATAGCCTGCCCTAAATACCTCAGCTTCTCCTTGCTGATAGCAGTACTGTGCTTTGCTTAATCCCACCGAACAGCAGAGAGTTGGTGTCATCTGCACTTCTGATGAGCATTTATTTGTGAACTTACCGATAGCACCTCCTCTGAGCAAGCCAGTACTGACAAAACGATAGTTCCTCTGCTGAAATTCTTATTTAAAACACAAAATACAAGGTTATGTTAGATACTGCTGGATCTTATAAGAAGATGCATGAGATTTAATTTCCACAATGCACTTCAGTCACCTTCTTATTTCCTAATGCTGAGGTGCTCATGTCTCAGCCATCTCCATCAGCCTCAGCTGAATGCCTTGGTGTTATTCTGGTAATGGGGCAGGTCTTGGAGCAAAGGACAGGAGATCTGTGGCTCCAGTGCTAATTCTTGGTCATCTAGTGAAACACATAGTGGAAGTAGGAGGGAATGGAGGGCGAAGAAGGATGCAGAGTATAAATGAGAGTGATGACAGAAACTCATGTTTTCAAGGCTTTACTGGCAAAGTAAGGCTACAAGATGCCGTATTATTGAGTTTTGTTCTTTTAGTTTTGCTACAAGACATACTGATTACACAAATGGCTCCCAGCTGAAAAGGGAATGGGATTTTGCCATCTTTAACAAGAGTTTTTCTCCTAACTGACTTTAGAATTTGCCAATACTGCTAAAAATTGCAGTGTTGTATTAAATAATCCTTTTTTCCCAGCTGCTTGCAGTGCAATCTGTTTTGTTTCTTTAGTCATTCTAGTATGTCAGTAGCCACATATATGATGCTCCAAAAAGAGCCATAGACCTGCACAACCATAATTTTTTGGTCAAAAGATTTACATTTAAATGCTTGAACATTCAAAGATTTTTTTTTTTTTTTGGAAGTCTCAAAAAGGCCACTTTTTCTGCAGTTCTGAAAACTACATTCTGCAACTATTCTGCTATTACCCTTAATCTTTTTTGTCCTTATCCTGAACTGTATCTTTTTCTCTTCATCCAGCTGACATCTTTTGGCTGGGAAAGATATTTGTGGAAAAAAAATCCATTGATTTTTATCTTCATTGCCATTTAAAAGAGATAGGCATGGGTTTGCTCATGTCTGATGTTAAAACAAAACGATAATTTGGAAGCCATATATTCAGAATGTAAATGACTCATCTTTAGGTGAAACTGACCCTAATTAGATCTAGATCAGCCGTCATTTGACAGAGAGAAAGAAAATTCATTTTCTCTGAAGTGTGGTAATGGCCAGGAAACTAGCCCCAGAACCTTAAATTAAAAGCAGGTTTTAACATGCTGGCTCCATGCCTGCCTTCAATATCAGCCTCTGCCTGTTTTAGTTAAATAAATGGTAACAAAAGAAGACAGGCTGGGTGATGTTAAATAAGGAGAAATTTAAGAGAGTAATTATAGCATTAAATGGGGCCAGAGGTGAGGAACTGTAAACATCGTGGAACGAAGTGCAGCATCACAGTTTCTCCAAAACTTTGTTCACTAAAACCTTTGTACTCATGGTCATGCAAGGCTGTGTGTTAGCTGAGGTGCCTGTCCCCAGCCCAGGGCATAAGCGTGCTCCCAGCATCAGTCTGGCCATGCTCCTGACATGCAGCTGCCCTGTACAGTCAAGTGTGAGAGGTGGGATGGGAGATGCCAAGGGTGGATCCTGGTGCAGTCAGTGGTCCATCTTGGTGTGGCAACCCCCCCAAGGAGCATCTTAAACTGCTCTTCCGTCTCATTTTTCATTTCATTTTCATAGCATGTGTGACTTGCTGTTCTTCCCCTAACTGCTAGGTGGCTTTGGAGAAGGAAGTTTACTGGAGAATGGGCTGTATCTCCTACCTACAGGTTTTGAGGGATTTGCGTTAAGGAGGTACAATGAAGTAACAGCCCATCTCAGTCAGTAAGAGTCCTAAAAGAACAGTTCTGACCACCGGTTACTTTAATGAAATCAAAGATATCCCTGCAAAACTCTAATAACATATGGTGGCCAAGGGTCAGAAGATTAGGGGCTTAATTCATATAAGCACCCGAGAGAGGCGCACAGAGGGGAATTGAATTTAAAGAAATCATCTGGGCCCCACTGGTCTTTGAAATGTGATGCACTTGTTATGAATGAGGCTATTTAGGCATCTGTGCTCTGGGGGTGTGTGTGTTTGTGTGTAGGGAGACATAAGAAATACACTCGTGACCCGAATAATCTTGTAACTTCATGTTCTTGGGAAGTTCAGAGGACAAAAAATCAGTTTAATACTTTTAAAGTGTTTATCTCCACGAGGACTGATGTGGAAAGGAAAAAGCTTGTGGGTCATCCAGCTTTTGGTGGGCAGGCATCACTCATCGTCTCCTCATGCCTTGGTCCTCCTGGTGCCTGTCCCCACTTAACAAGCTGTAGGGCCCAAGTAAACCCAGCTTTCATGTAACTTTCTTCCAGAGATTAAACTAAAGTGTATCCATATTCTGGAAGCAGAGACTTTGATATTGTTTAGCACAGTATAGCTGTGTTTTCCTGACCTAGCAAGCTCTGTGAAGGGCCAGGGAAGGCATTCCCAGACAGGCATTCCGAAGTCAGGAGCTGCACCTGAACCTCATGAGATTTTTAGCACTGCTAACTTTTATATTGTTTTCTGTTGCCTTCTGCTTTCATACTTTTTAAACTGCAAGGTTTCCAGCTTTTGGTAACTTTGAGGGACTGATAAAGCAAATATTCTCAACAAACTGTGATGCTTGGATGAAAAATCATGAGGCTGAAACATTCACCTACTCTTGTCCTGATGCCGCCTGGTTTGTGAGCCTGGAACTACATTCAGATGGCATCTTCGAGTTTTCCTGCATGAGCATGAAGGCTAGAAAGTGTTTTTATTAATAAAAACTGTACATTTCACCTGATTGAAAGACCTGGAGTGTGGAAAACGGATTGAGTGTTGCCACAGTTGGAGTAAAATTGAGAGTTCTGCCGTATTCTGAGTTGGCTGGCAGCCTGTGAGGGACACAAATAGAGCAGGGAAGTGATGGGGGGATGCAAGACCTCATCTTCAGCTGGTTAACTTGGATCTCTGGGCTGGAAACCAGGGGGCTGAGTATGTGTTTCTGCTGCTCATAAATGAGAAAAATGTGCGGGAGGTGAGGCAGTGGCCCAGGTTGCCCAGAGACGCTGTGGATGCCCCATCCCTGGAGGTGTTCAAGGCCAGGCTGGATGAGGCTTTGAGCAACCTGGGCTAGTGGGAGGTGTCCCTGCCCATGGCAGGGGGGGTGGGACTAGATGACCTTGAAGGTCCCTTCCAACCCAAACCATTCTGTGATTCTGTAATTACATAAATTCAGGATCTGGGGATTTAGAAAAAGCATTAAACACTGTGAGAGCTGGCAGTGCTAGCTGAAAGCTACTGACATCTTCAAGAATCAAATACCTGTTTCAGGAATGTCCTGTGTAATATTAGTTAATTTGTTGCTGGATACTGAGCATGGTAAAAAGGGGTGGGGTGGGGGAATATTTGTTTCAGCACACTATTATGGAAAACATTTTCATCTTTTCTTTTTATGGAAAAGTAAGTAAAAATTTTGCCAACATTTTTTGCTAATGGTTTTCATTAATTCATTCACTGAATGCATTTTTCCATGATCATTTATGCAAGATATTAACCTCCATTTAAAAATGAAATGTCTGTGGAAAAGTGCTCACAATATTATTGATCAGAGTTTCAAAATCAGCTCCTCTGGAAAGTTATTAAAATAAAGTACTCTAAATGTCAGTATTTAGTGCAAGATTCTTTTCATACGCTAGAGTCTGCAGTTCAGGTACCTGCCAAGTAAGGCATGATCAGTTTGCTCTGAGATCCCTATATAGAAAATACCTGCATCAAAGTCTCTGATAGGTTCAGTTTCCCTTGTGTTTTTAAGGTAACTTTTACAAATGCAGAACATGTTGAATTTTACAGAACTCCTGCTGATTTCTGGGTCCTGACACCTTTGGCTATCTGGAGTATTTGCATCTTAAAATATTCCTAGAAGGTGGAAGAGCAAATTTTACAGCCCTCATGGCTTGTTCACGAATTTCAAAGTGTTGTTATCAGGATTGACGCATACTGTGTTTGGAAATGTGCCTTTCCATCACCCAGGAAAAAGGGAATGGCAATATGCATTGGATTCTTTAGGAAAAACGAAAATGAAAGTGCTTGGGCAGTGCTGACAAAGTTTCTTTGAAAGAAGAAACAACTCTGTCCTCCTCCGTAGCATTACCATGGTGGGAGCACTGCCCTCCTGCCTCTATGATTTCTTTGGAAATCCCGATTTTTCCAGGCTATGCTGGCACTTGGAGGGCACGCCAGCAGTAGGCGAAAGGATACATGTTCAGATCACCTTGTAAAAGGTTTTGGGGGAGTGCCTTCCTGCAGTTTAAGAGGTTTTTCTGAAATTGCTTCCATCACTTAGTTCCACGTACCTGTCACTCACCTCATCCTCACTTTGCTCCTTTAGAACCATTGTCTTGAACTCCCAAACCCATATTTTGCTGCCTAGCTCAACTTGCCTGAGGTCAGTCCTCTGGTTCCCTGGGCCATCAGTGATCAGCACAGAGACCTGCTTTATCTTACAGGTAATGACTTGGATGTTAGGCACTTGGTACAGGATGATATTTCCTCACTGACCATTAATCTGCTCTCCTTAACGCTGAGGCCAGACTCTGATGTCTGAACTCACACTCCTTGCCTTCCCCAGCATTCAGCTGCAAGCGAAGAGTAACTGCACATCCCATAGCTGCTGTCTCACATCCGCTCCTGGCTGGAGAGAGACCCTCCTGCACCTGGGACAGTTGCCCAGCAAGCACTCACCCAGCCTGGGCCAGCACAGCTGCCTCCTGCATGGCATCTCTGCAAGCCTTGGGCTTACTGCAGCTTGTCATGTTCTCCATTCCAACTGCAGCAAGGGATAAGGAAGCCCTGATCTCCAGAAATAGGGTCTGTGTTTGATTTCTGATGTGCACAGAGGAGACTGCTGCTTTCAATTCAGTGCATCAGCACACAGGTAACAGAGGGCAGATATGGTGTCAGAAGTTACCTAAGCGATCTTACCACCTTCTGGAGATGTCTTCAGCTTTCCAAGAGAGACACATTTTTCTAATAGAAAGCTTGCAAAGCAATGTGCTGTGGACTGAAGTATAAAATACATTCTTTGATGTCTTACCCATATTGTTGGATCTCCAAGCGTAAGAGCATGAATTTAACCTCTGGCAGCAGAATGATGTGGGAAAGGCTGTTGATGTGCTACATATCCACAGAGGACCGTGGCAGACAAAAAGGTGGATTCAGAAGGCTTGGCAGATGGGTAACACCTCACAAATACCCCAGTGCATGGCAGAATGGAGCCCTGATGGTGCAAGAAGTGAATATGACCTAATTTGTGATGAGAGAGACTGTCTACACGTGTGTCCCCTCCATAGCACAGCTAGAGGTGTCTATATGGCCTTCTGGACCCAAGCCCATGTTCTGAGCTCACGGTACGTGGGGTCACTAACAGGCTCTTTCTTTGGCTTTAAACAGCAGAGCGAAGCTCTACAGCTGTGGTACAAATGCAGGGGACTGTGTCTTAGGATAATGTCCCAGTGACTGTTTTTCCTGCTCTAGGCTGATATGAGGTGGGAAAGGCAGGCTGGATCCTGCCTCACGTGGTGGAGCTGCTCAGTGACAGGTCTTGCCCATTTCATGCTCCAGGTTCTGCTTTGGCACAGCCAGGCTCATTAACCTGGTCCTAATTCATCCTGCCAAGAGATTTGCTGTGACTGCTCATACTTCACTCGGGCATGCTGTTAAGCACTTTGTCAGATTAAGGTTATTACTTCTCATCTAAGCACTGATTTAATTAAAATCTATCACAATTTTCATATGTGTATTCCACGAGTATAGCGTGCAGGTTTTGCAATGTTCATTTGCGAACAACCAAGACACAATTATCTTCAATAGTGAAACCGAAATTGTTTGAAAGGCAGGACCTTGTGAGTTGGGGCAATTATCTCAACACTCTTCCAGCAGCTTTCTTATGCTTTTTATGCTTTTACAATATGCATCTGCTGCAGATGGTGGTGTTCTCATACAGCAAAGGGCAGGACACTTACTAGCAGAAGCAAAAGGAATTAAGTCTCTGTATTTAGGTATTAAGAGTTCTCCTTGTCCACATATGCTAAGAAGTGCAGCCATATCAAGGTAATCTCCTTGTTGTTGTTGCTCTATGTATATCAGCTGTTCCATGACTAATGTGTCCTGTATTCTTATCATCCAAATCTGGATATCAGATGGTTCCTTTTAGAGCGGGATGTGATTAAGCACTGCAGGCACTGAGAGCTCAGAGATCGGCTTACACTCCTTACTCCGAATGGGTCTGTAACCAGCACACTGAGAAGAAAGACTTCCTGAGGAGGATGAAAATACCACTCATATGTAATCTGAAACACCAGATCTTGAGCCTGTGGAGATTTGTCTGAGCCAGGAGGAGGGGCAGGCCTTGCATGCCCCTGTGAATCCCAGCATTTCCCTTGGATTTGCAGGAGAACTAGTGCTGGAGCTGCCATGCTGACATCTGCTTACCTTCGAGGAGAACAGGAGGGGCTCAGGACAGGGGTGAGTGGTCCGTACATCATATGGAGATGGGGAAACCATAGAAGTAATTCACTGAGTTCCAGAGACCAGTTGCCCTCAGCATGTGTCCCTGGGTAAAACCTGTCATCATCCAGAACCCTCTAACGTGACATTTGCCACATACCTTCCCAGTCAAACACTACAAAATTAAAAACCCACAGCCACCACAGACGTCTTGCTTATAATCAATCACCTCCCAGGCACCTGTGCAGAGATAGTAGTGCCACTGCTCTGGAAGAGCACTCAAGTCAAAAGCTGAGTCCCAGCTTTCCCAGCCTGACACAGCTATGGCCTCTGGCACCTCCGCCGGCAGCACAGCTGCCACCGTGCCCATGCACATCTGCTCCCTGGGACTGGGAAGGGAGGTTTTACTGCAAGTCCCCCAGCATGGGGACAGTCACACCTCAGGCAGCTGCCATGCTGCTGTGTGGATGCCTTTACCACTGGGGTGTCCTCATAACTTTGTTCTCCCATCTCTTCATTTGCATATATGTACAGCTTCTCTGACATGAGATTTTATATCGAGGAAATCCTATTTATCAGTTTTTTGTTCAACAAAATGTCAGAATAGGGTAACTAGAGCAGAGGGTTTTTTTTTCTTTACACATAGGACCGTTGTTCTAAAGGTGGGGTTTAGAGAGGTGAAAGGTTTGATTAATTTAGATCACATAAATTAATTAAGCAGTACTTTTGTTCTTGGAGAAGGTTTTCTTTCTGACACACTCTACGATGTACTTGAGAAGACAAGATTAAAAACTTCTTGGTTTGATATTTCAAGCAGAACTTTGTTTATTCTTTTCATCAGAAGCTTTTTTTCATCCAAGAACTATCTGAATGTCAAAAAGAAAAGCAAACAGATTTTAAGGGATTAAATACTCTGAAATGAAGTGTTCCATTAGAGATTAAATCAAAAGTCTCAGGGTGAGTTTCCCTATCTTTTATCTTTTCTTCCTTTTTTTTTTTTTTTTTTTTTACAAATTCTAAAAATTCTCCATATTTGCTGGACCTAGACTTTTTTTTCTCATCATGCAGAAAAACCAGTTTCTTGTCCAGTATTGGTGATAGCCCATGCTGTATAAAAAGTACATATCTGAATCAGTCAGGTGTATACTTCACTAATGGCTTTGCTGGTTAGACTTTGTTTCCCACAGAAGTGATAATTGGGTGTATTCCACCAAAAAAACCCACAATAATTCCCAGTTTTTCTACTAATCTTATCTGAATGTCATAAGAAATATAATCTAAAGCATATTGGCAAGGTGGAGGAGTGATTCCTTAGCAGCTTGAACAAATCTGTAGAGAGAATTGCTGTAGAGAGAAAGGGGAATTTCTGCTAATGTGGATGGTTTCATTTGAACTGGCTGTGTACTTGGTGTATATGGAAAAGCTTTAACATCTTTTTCAGTGTTCCTTTCCTTTGAAGTAGTATAAAATGTCTGGCCTTTTTCTTAGGCAAAGGATCTTCCTGGGTTCCTTCCAATGTAAGTTTTACATAGGACTTCAGGTATGATGACTCTTATCTTTAATTACAATCCCATATAAAATTAACAGTGACTTTTTATCAAATAATAGTATTGCCTATTCTGCCTCTTTCTATCCATTTTTACACCCATCCTGTAGTTTGCTCATCCCCACTATGGAGAGAGGCCACTACTGTGTTGCCATGGCTTTTCCTTCAAAGCGAGTATCACATCTCGGCAGATGCTCCATGGCTGATGCAGGGGTAACTAGTCAAAAAGGCAAGGGACAGTCCAGCCCCTGAACTGTGTCCCCTGTACCCAGGAGAGCTCCTCAGAGTGGTCCCCTGGCTGTGTCCATTCTCTTGATGATCACCTGCCTCTCCAAAGAGGTGCATTTGCTTCTGTATTTGTCTCTTCTTCCATATTAATGGTCTTAGGTTGGATTTTCCCAGTTGTGTCAGCATGTGTGGCCCAGGTGTGACTTGGCATTTTCACATCCACCTCCTTTGCCTTTGCTTCCTCCTTGGCTATTGCTGGGCCAGGAGGTCTCACTTCACGCAAGGAGACCTCAGAATGACTCCAGTGACTCCTGGAGCAGTCAGTCAGACACATGCTGTATGAGACCAAACACGGGGCAAGTTAGCTCTGCATCAGCTACTGAGTCCCCCTCAGGCAGCGAGTGTCATACCGATTCTGAGTTGGGAATATCTGGGCAGAGTTTGGGGAATGTATTAAGAAAACAATAAGGTTGAAGAATTGCACAGAGTTAGAAAACACCATGTGGGAGGTATGCAAAGTCTGAGTTCAGCCCCTCCGCACCCCTGTGATGCCTGACACCCTGTAATTATAGGCTCATAGACACGACTTGTACTTAAAAGTTTAACTTCAACCATAGATCCACAGAGACAGCATCTCTTTTTGGTGTAGCCATCCTTAATTTCTTTGACCTAAGATTCCCAAATGTGTCTTTTGACTTTGGCTTTTAATACAATCCATTCTTTTTCTCTGTTTCCCAAATAGTCTGTGGAGCCAGACTAATTGCCACTCATCAAGTGCCCATTGTGTTTCTATTTCCCTGTCCCATGGTAACAGACACTTTTATTGTGATTAGTCATCTGCTGTTCTTTCATTAATGAAACATTTAGTTTTCACTGCCACAAGGCCTTTTCAATAGCCTTATATTATAAATACACTTTCAAATGGAAACTTATTCTTTGGTACCCCCAGCAGTGACATTTGAGATTCTTTCCTGGCTTCTTGCTTGGCCAGTGACAGTAAGGAAGAAATGCCCACTGCAGGAACTGATGATCTCCGTTCCCCCTTGATGGGTTAGTTCTCTGCTGCAGCTTAGATGCCCCTCAGTAAGGAGCCATAAGGGAAAGGACCATTATTAGTCTTTAGGGTATCTCTTCCCACCCCATGAGCTCTAGTAAGGGGGTGCTTGGGTACATTTCCCACAGTTTTAGGATCTTACTGATTCCCTGTGCTGGTCTGTATTTGCTCTAGCCTGTGCCAGATTGTGCAGGTATTGCCTGAAATGTCATTCAGGTAGGCCCGGTATGCACACATGAGGAGTATGTTTATTAGGGGAATGCCCCTACTGCTGCATCTGGGCTGTCATTGCCACCAGGTCCCTGCCAGGTCCCTGCTGTGCCTACAGGTGAACCGGTGATGTTATTTTGCCTAGCAGGCTGAGTGCAGATCAGCTCTGCATACTCTTTGGCTCAGTCTACTTTTCCCTTTAATTAAGAGCAATCCTGTTATCTGGAACATGGGGAAAATTAAGACACGTTTAGCCTTGCATTGAATGTGTGTTTATGATCATTCCTGGTAGCATAAAAATGTCTTTTCCAGGAAGACTGTCTCCTGGGCTGCTTACCCTCAAGGACTACCTGGTTTTATAGGTCTGTTTTAGGGGGATAACTGAGTGATCTTTCCAGGCACAGAGACCACCATATAGACTGAGTTATGGACTATGCCCTTTGCCTTAGTTTTTCTAAGGTCTCTGGTGACAACAGAAGAGGAAGAAAACCTGTCCTTGAGCAATGTTCCTTTTTATTGATCATACTCCTCAAAGAAAAAAAATCTCTCAGTGGGATTATGGTGACAGTTTTTCTTAATAGAGTGGGAAGCTGTCCTTTTAATGTTCAAAGAAGGAATGTGAGTCAGTCCTTCACTAAGTTACTCACTGTCTCTTTGGCTCCTTCCATACTGCTCCTTCTTCCCCTCTTCTTTAACCCCTTAGACACATGCTTTTTTCAGTTGCAGATCAAAAAATAAGTTGGATCCCCTCAGAAATAAACTCCACATTTCTACTCATCTCTCTAGTTACAGTCATGAAAGGTGATGTTGGAGTCGTCTTGCAGATCTGTCACTGACTATATATCCATGGCACCAAGACTTTGGCAATGTCCCCATGAGCTGCTCCTTTTGTCAGCTTTTCCTCACACCTCATTTTGCCACATCCACTTACCAGCTTGATCCATTTATTATTGCCCATATCTCTGTGTTATAGTCTACTTCTTCTTGGAAACCCATGCTGTTTTCATTCGCTCCCCACTGCCACCTCTGCAGCCTGTGTGCAAGGTCCCTCGGCAAGGAGCCCTTCACAGTTTTACCAGGCACCTCCAGAGCCCAGGACTTCTCAGAAAGGGCAGGATGGCTGTTTTCTGCTTGTAGTGCAGCAGCACTTCCAAACCCCCACTGCAGAGCAGGTCCCTCCAGACAAACATCTTCACAAGATGGTGCCTGCCCAAAACCACATATAATTGGAGTGTAAGGCAAAGGACCATGAGAGAAACAACAGGTTCACAACACACAAGAAACTAGTGAGGTAATACTAAGGGAGTAAATGTATACAGCGAGATAATGAGGCTATAGTTACCTATAATGAGATTATTCCCCAAAGGCTTATTTTTATAGGAACTCTAATGTGCAGTCAAGGTTTTCATCATGCTTCTGCCAGCCCTGTGTGTTGCTGCTGCTGCCCTGCATGTCTGAAGGCCTGAAACAGCCCTGCCTATTGCTCATGAATTTGCAGAGGAGCACAAGGCATGAAAATGCTGAACTTTGGACAGGGGGTTGCGTCCAGTTTTTGCAGAGGATGGTGAGAGCAGCTCCAGGGGAGGCCACGGGGAGAGTGGATTCAGCCTGTCTGGCTCGAGTGAGAGAGATGCCTTTTAGAATTTGGTCTTTCAGCACAATTCTCATGTTTTAGCCAGCTGACAGCCTGCTCTTTGAAAGCGCATCTGTGCAACTGTGTGAACACAGTCCTTTCAGATCCCTTCACTCCTGTGTGCTGCTCTGTGAACTCAATACACCGAGGTGGGAGTTCACACAGATCAACGTATTTTATACATTTCATCAGGTGCATAATTCTCATTTTATATGCAGGTCACCTGAATTTGACCTGAGCTGTCACAGCAAGGGAGATTTGTTAAGCTCTGAGGTTAATGGTCTTGCTTTCTAAAAAAATCTACGGTCTTCCCTGAGCCTTGAATTAGCTTGATTTGTCCCAAGAAACTGCACCTCTGGAGACACTAGTGAGGTCTGTAAAGAAAATATTTAGCATTTTCTAAAAGCCTGCAGTCCTTGACTTTTCTCTAAGCTGCTATCTATGCATGGTATTTATAGCCAGAGTGACAGCTCCTCATTGTCCTTCTGTCTAGAGAAGTGCCAGCCCAGAGACAAGTGGGGCAGTTCTGAACTGTGGATGATGTATGGGGGATTAACTGCTCCAGATCAAGCAATAAAGTTTAAAAAAACAAAGGACGGCAGAAAAAACAACATGACAAAATTCTTGTTAATTATGAGACTGACCACCTGGACAGACTAGCATTGATACGGTGTCAATTTTAGGGGAGAGAACTCCTGCATTTTTCAAGTACATTTTTGTTAACTGCAGAAGGTTACTTCAGTCTAAGTAGTTCTTCGTCATGAACAGATCAAACATACCATCACATACCTTATCTACATAAGAATATGCACCGATTTAGTTCAACCTGGTGCCATGTGTTGCATGAGTATTCTTATTTAAGAATATATTTCAATGTATTATCAGCCTGCCTGGAGATCATAATAGGTTAACCAGAAAAAGACCTGTCTCAGGAGATTGCTGAGTTAACCACACACTTTCAGAGCAACTTGTCTCACAGGGTGTGGTTCCTCTGGCAGTCTTGGAGACATCTTTATCTGAGGTGGTCACTGCAATCTGAGTATCTGTGGTTAGTGAATCTGGGGCGCATTCATTCCATCCTAAAGCAGATGCAAAAATTAGATTAGTTAAATTATACTGTGTGGGCATCTCTTCTTCCACATTGCTTCTAAACGGAGCTACAGGAGATGAGCTCAGCTGAAGACTTCTAGGCTCTGATGCTCTACACTCAGGTCGTATAAATCCTGCCTGTCTCACTGCAGAGAGCTAACCTGAGCCAGGCTTAGCACAGGACCCAGCCCCATGGTGAGCTCTGGGGCATCAGGGTCTGCGTCTGCCCCAGGTGCTGGTGGATCTGTGTGGGGCTGCAGAAAATAATGCACCAAGGATTTGATTGTTGCCACTAAAGGCAGTAACAGCAGTAGCTTCAGGAATGGCAGGCAGAGACAGAAAAGGAACATAGCACTGAAGTGAAGTGAGGTTATCAAGTGCTCAGGGCATCCAGACCTGACTGCAGAAAGCATCTCTATGGGCATCCTAACATTTGCTAGGAAAGAGAGTGAAAACCTAGAGAGCAGCAGTCAGTCATCCGAAGGGGTAGCTGTCCTTTCCCTTCCGCCTCCTGTCTCAAAACTAATGATGGGAGTGATGGAGTCTGAAGGTGGAACTGGCATTTGAAGTGTTCCGCTGATAAGAAACCTCAGGTGCCCTCTGCTGTGCAGAGCACAGGGTAACTGAAAGCCAGCGCTCTGCTGACCTTCCTGTTAACTTTTCCTTGGAGTTAAAATTGTGGCTTGTCAGGAGCAGCAGGTCTGCTCTGCTTGAATCCTCTCCCCAGCCTCCTTCAGGGCACATGGGCAGGAAAAGGACTCCTAGGGCAGAAGAAAGAAGCAGGTATGAGCTGCCTACTTGATATGTCAGCAGTTCAGTCTGCATCCCCAGCTCCCTCACCTCCTGTGGGCTCATCCATGAATGGTCCTACAGATATACCGAACTTTCTCGAATCCTGTGGTTTTGGAAGGAAATCTATGCCTACAGGTGTTCAGAAAGCAGAAATTCACTTCGTGAAATATTTTCAGTTAATGACCTTTGGGTCCTCTTTGCTCCAATTACGAACACCCCTCTCGCCTTTTCACAATATGCTATGCATAAAAAAGTAGAAAAGAACATTTAATGTGGGGTTATCTGATGTTTGTTTCACTGTTGGCTTTTAAAATTACTGAGATATTCTCATTATTCTTCCCCTTAAGAAAGAGAAATCGTAATTTAAAAAAAACAGTTTCTTGAAGTGTTTTGATTTAATTGAAAAAGCATCATATGGCATAAAATGGTGGCTCTTGCTTTGGGCATTTTCTTCCTCATTTCTCCCTAGAAAGGACTGGAGATGAACTTGGGACTTAAATCTCATGGAGTGTTAACTGTCTTCATGGGACATGCTGAGCTGTTTAATTTCAAAATGTTAATTGTTCTGATTGATTGGGTAGGAAACCTTCAGGTTGCAGAGGCCAAGCATGGCGTTTGATAGCCATGTCCTGTAGCTAAGCTTAGCCTAGCTGATCCAGCACGCTGCAGTCCTGCAGAAGAACATACCTTCCTTGAAATGTTTGGCAAAAGATGATATGCTGGACTTGGTGGTCTTGCCCAGTAGAGGGGATCCTGTGGCTCCCACAAAACGGTGTAAACTCCAGAACAGAGCACAGCAGGTGAAAGAAACAACAAAAAGTGAGAGCCCATAGTGAAATACTTTTCCAGATTCAATAACCAGCTCTAATTAAATACTGGGAGAGCTTTCCAAATTCCAAAGGCTTCTGGGTGTTTAAATTTTTCTGACATCCTCCTATTATCTGAGATATTAAGGTAGTTAAGGCCTGAGAAAAACGTAAGCTATGTCTGGGTATTTTGTGTGGTGCTATCAGTTAATCCCAAGGCTTTTTCAAGAAATCTGGTTCTAAGTCTGGGATTTAGAAAAATGACATTAATGTTCCTTTGCCTCCAACCCTGCATCACTAGATTTAAATTAGTCTCTCCCAGCTTGATTGCTAGGAGTCCTTGCTCCTGTGTCTCTTGGCACGTTTCCCTGTCATCAGACTGAAAAAATGCTGCTGCCCACCTTGTCGCCCTGTCTTGCTCTCGCTGCACCAGTCCTGCTTGAAGCCATCCCATGACCTGCCTTTCTGTCTGCCTCCCACCTAACTCAGTCCTGGGTCCTTTGCAGCCCTGACAGGTATCACTCACCTGTGCTTTTGGTCGGGGTGCCCACTTCAGATTCTCCTCTCCCTTGACCTCCTGCATGTCCCTGGTTTTGCCTGAGCTGTCAGATTTTGAAGGAGACTAACGCAGAGAACAGAATGGTGTGTCACATGGCTTGGACAATGAGGAAAATCACAGGTCAGAGGTGGAGGCTGGGGTGCTCCTCATGCCTTAGGAGGTATTGCATCTG
>NW_010133898.1:1328-1538 GCF_000699245.1 Pterocles gutturalis | reverse complement strand
CAGGGGGTGTGCAGGGCATGGGGGGGGGCTGTGTTTGGCATGGGGATTAGCACGCTCCCAGAGCGATGGTGGTCTCCCCCCTCCCCACCGGACATGCAGGCAAATATTTGTGCCCAGACTTCGCAGGACAGCGAGAAGGAATTTCATTCTTGCGCCCACCTGCGGCTCGGCCGCCTGGCATTAACCCCTTCACTCCCCCCCCGGGGTGAG
>NW_010133898.1:720-1170 GCF_000699245.1 Pterocles gutturalis | reverse complement strand
TGTGTCAGGTTGCTGGGCAGCATGTGTCTGTCCAGGAATTGGGAAATTTGGGGGAACCCCTGCCAGCCTTCCCCCCCCAGCTGTGCCACCCTGGCCAAGGTCCCCCCTCGCCCAGTGGCACCAGGGTGCTTTCCTGGGACAGGCTGCAGGCAGCAGTGCAGAGGGCGTGGGGAGCAGGATTTGCCCATGGATGTTTATTGGCAATTTACAAATGTTAGAAAAAAAAAGCCCAGAGGAGACAGGGTGCGCCCAGCTCCCGAGGGCTGCCCCTGCTCAGGGAGGGGACAGCCTGGGTAAGGGTCCCCCGCTGCCTGGCACCCCCAGAGCCCCGCTGCCCTGGCCCCGGGGCCAGCTGGGCCCTCAGCAAACGGAGCTGTTTGCTCACGCCGGGATTAGCTGCTTGCTTTGTTCCTTTGACTTTCTCCTTCCTTTATACCGGACCCTTTTATG
>NW_010133898.1:0-332 GCF_000699245.1 Pterocles gutturalis | reverse complement strand
GAGCCCCACTCGCTGCCCTCCTCCCCCTCCCTCCACAGCACATAGAATCCCTGGATTTGGGCTGGGGGAAATGTGGTGGGTAGCAGCAGGAGCTCCCCCCAGATCCCTGTCTGCCCCCCCAGCATGGGCAGCAAACGCTGGCACTGCCCTTTCCAGCAGAATTATATCAGGGCACACAGGCAGAGAATCCCACTGCCCACCAGCTTCTGGGACGGCTGGAAAGGAGCACAACAGGCCTGAGGAATGAAGGGGCTGTTTTTGGCACCTTGGGGTGCTCTGGACCCCAGCAGGCATCTTCCCAAGTGCCAACCGCCCTCAAATTTCCTCTGATG
>NW_010133897.1:13865-25108 GCF_000699245.1 Pterocles gutturalis | reverse complement strand
CCAAACCATTCTATGATTCTATAGTATCGTATTTTATCGTATTATCAAATTATGTGAGTAGAGGATCCACTATTATTTAATATATTCCTATTTGAGACATATGGAGATAGACTTCCCCTGTCCTTCTAGAGAGTACTTATTAATTGGTGATCAATTTCATTAAAATTTCACACTCTTTGTGCTTATCAGAACTGTGAACACTCTTGGTGTTTCTTGCTTTTTAAACATGGAGTGTGATGCATGCATGTACACATGCTAAGTATGTATTTCCACAAGGAAACAGTATTTTAAGTCAGTTCCATTTATTGGACTGGCTTCCTTGTGGTATGTAGTTCAGTCTTGTCCTTTCTTCAATACCAACCTGTAACTCAGAACTCTTCCCTAATCATCCGCCATTTCTTGGCATAAGTTGCAATTCCAACTAACATTCTACACATTTTTCATATACTCTTTCCACTTAATTATTTTTTTTATGTTGGCACCTGGGCAAAGAATAATTCCCTTCACCCAATGCTATCTCCCACCCCTTTTTCAATCAAGTTTATACAAACCCCTGTTGCTGCATGAGGCTTTTTTTGGTTTTAATCAGTGAGAAGTTCAGGTAAAAAAAGTACCACATTTCTACAGAATCCAGAATAATTTTACAGTTTATTTGGGTTGGAGCAGGAAGAGGCAGTGATTTAATTCACAGACTGCAACAACGAAGCCAGCATCCTCTCTTACTGCTGGCTAGAGAGCAGAATATGCATGCTCTCCCATGATACAGGACACAACAGTGTAAGTTTATGCTCAGTCCAATCTGGAGCCTGGATATCAACACAGCTCCTGCATTTACTTGGGAAATTCACAGGCAAATGTCCTATAAGGAATTATAGTTTGCAGTCCCTCCCAGTCCCTCCTCTTAGAGCAATTCCATGTTGCATAAAATACTTGCATTTCCAATCAGAAAGATCAAGTGGACAGAAATGTGGAATGGTGCTAGAGATGGGTGATTACAGTGCTTATTTGAGGAGCAGACAGCTAGGTTCTTGTTGTAGTAACTTTTAAGTGTTTTGTTCAAAGCAAATTGGCTTTCAATTACAAAATTGTACACTAAAATATCTTCCAACCTAAAAGTTCTCCAGGAAAACAGGCATCAGGGTTCAAATCACCCCAAACACAATAGGGTATTGAACAAATCTTCGTGTTTGAGTGTCAGTCATCACAACACTGCATTAAAAACCACTGACTGATGCTATAACCTTCTCGTTGGGCAAACTCTTTCTCAGAGTTCATTTCAGCTGCTTTGCTTTCACTAAGATTTATGAAATTAAAATTAAACATTTTGTTTCAGGCTGAAAGGAAAGACGAGAGTTGTTGGTACATCAGCCTGGATAACCTGTCACACAGCCATGCTTAATCCTGCTCACCTGGACCCTCAGCCCAGCCAAACACTACAAGTACTTAATCTTCAAAGAGAAGCAGAATTCGCCACCATAACTTACCAGTGATGCTATTAATCAAACTATCCTAGTTTTTTATACAAAGCTTGAGAGGATTCAGTATAATCTGGGAAGAGTATTTGCAGTGTCTCAAACACTCCCACTATTAGCTTCACGGTTTTAGCATCCCAGCCCTCAGTTTACACCAAAGAGTTGGTCTTTATTAAACAGAGAAATTAAGCAGTATCCATCAGGAATAACACATTTTTAATGGATATGGATAATGGATATGGATAATGGATATCTAACAAGAATGGGTGATGTCACTTATTTTTCTGTAGAATGCATATCCCTGGGGAGGGTGGGGGCCGTAGTGGGGATAGACATCCTAAACTAAGAAAACCATCCCAAGAAACCAGCCTGAACTAGATGAAGATACTAATCTTCATCCCTTCAAAATGAGGTGGGGGGGAGAGAGGAAGAAAAAAGAGAAAAATAAAGAGGAAAAAGAAGCACCAAAATTCAGTAAGTATAATTTCTACTGTTTTCATGGACTTGGCTGGTCTGAAAAGTGTGCTTATTCATGAAGTAAATAACTTCCTTCAGAAACCACATAAATCTTATCTGTACATCCTTCACTGCCCTGGGAAATAATAAATTTTTGGTCCTAGTCCTCAGGTCTCTGTGTCCTATGTATTAAACTTGAAGTATTCTTTCATCACCTCTTAAAAGTTTATTTTTGTTCTTTCAGTATAATCCTTTTCTGGTCACTCTAAAATTTTATTAGGTATGAATAAGGCTGATTTTTTTAATCTACATTATGGAAAAATAACTGCTACTAAATTAAAAACTTCTCATCATTCTTACATTTATTTCCTTAATTGAGACTTATTGTTTTTATCTTTTCTCTATTTTAAAACAAGTAGAATGTATATAATTTGAAGAATTTAAGCAAAAGAACTTGACATACAATAACTTACTGTATACTTCTAATTATTTTTCAATTTCTAAATAATTTCTTAATTTTAACTTCAATTAGTATTGGAAAAAAAATATTTTTCTCTAATTAAAATGTAATTTTCACCCAAGTGAAATATTTGCACAGATACATCTCCTATCATCAAAAATAAAATATACAGTTCCCTAAGGAAAACAACTTAAGTAATTAATGCTCCTAGGCCATTTTGCAGCCAACAGATACACAAAACTTTAAATTCCAGACTGATGAATTGAAGAAAAAAAATACCTGTCTCATGTTTTTGTTCTTGATAGCCAGAATTTTCCAGTGAAAAGAAGCCTTCCTGATCAGCCTTCATATCATTCAACAAGATCTAGCTGACATTAAGCGATATATAATTTTCCTCTGACTTTTTGTAAATAAAAAAACATATCTTTAATAAAACAAGAAAATCATATACTTGTCTTGAAGGTCTGGATGGTGGAAGGTACGATAAACCTTCATCTTGCAAATCCTGGTGATTTGGAGAAATCAGATCATGTTCTGCAGTCTTCAGCAAAACCACAGCAAAGCTGTCTATTCAGTGCTAAACTACCATCTTCTGGGAGAAAACACCTGTTATTTCAAATAAATTTACACTCGTGTGTTTCTTATGTCTGTACAGTAGTTGACAGTACACAGTTTTCTCTGGAAATTATGCTAATAGAGAAAGCATAAAACAGGCATAATTCTTTGGCAGACAAAACAATGATTAGGCACAGAGTCTGCCTTGTAATTCTTGCTTTCTAAAGAACTTATATATTGGTACTTTAAAAAGATGTGAAGAAATAAAGAGACATCACTTGTAGCACTTCATCTTCTTTACATTTCCTGATACCAGTAATTTGCAGGTATTTATGTTCCATCTGTATGGAACTTCATGACAAGGCTAATGTAATACTCTACTAATAACTGCATCCTGGAATTAAAGCTACAGTAATGTCTTTCCAATAACCTATCATACTATCACCTAATAAAGTATTCCCTGTACAGAAAGTAGCTATTGCATCCCTTCTTGGATTTCTTAATTTTTTGTAGAACTGTAAGACACCATGGTAAGGACCATGGGAAAGGTCCACTGTGTTCCCACTCAGGTGTGCTCCAGATCAGCCTGGTTAAAAGGGCATGCCCTTCAACAACTAAATGCCACTAGTCCAAGGATGAAAGGATCTGTTGAGATGGTAAATTTTGGAAAACATATCCAGGCAGTACAAATGCATCTCAGTGCAGTGACTTACATGTAATTCTGTTTACATATGTCTTTTTTTTTTTTTTATGTCTTTTTGAAAGAGCATAATCCTTAAAGATGTTGAATCCTAGAAGTACCGTGAAGTATACACCTCTGGGGCAACAGACTCACTTTTAATGAAGTATAAATCAGTTAAAAATTATACTGGATATTATTTCTGTAGATGGGCCATCCTCTAGCTTTAGGCAAAATATTACAAACATCTGCTTCAATGTACCTACTGTACCTCACCAGTCTACTGACATTACAATTTACAGTATTTTCAAATGGCTCTGATTGGATTAATATTTTGTGATATTTAAAAACAGCTTATGCATACCTGGGGATTTGTTTTGAAGAACAATTACAGCTGTGAGAACATACTTGAGATATATATACTTCTAATTTTTATACATAAGAACAGTTTGCTATTAAACGTTCAGGAAATATCTAGGGCAGATACCAGGTTGTCCTCAGCAAAAATCTTAAAGTTTACCTTCGTATGCCACTTGTTTGGGCAGAGAAACACACATTGTGCCATAACACACCAGCTTATTCCTGGTGTGGACAGAACAGCAGACACCTGCAAAAGTGACTCAAGATTTTTTATTTTCTGCTTTCTTTTAATGCATTTAATGTTATACTTAACATTTCATCAATAAAAGCACAACAACTAAATCAGGAGTTCTTCACAAAGAAAAAGATCAAAGAAAAAAATCCACAGCTTTCATAACACATATAAAAATAGCTGAACATTGCTGTACTTGGATTCAACATAGAAATAGACTATAATCTAGAAGTTTTCCAGACAGAAAGTTTAGAAATTGTGCCACAGCTCTCTGATTCTCAAGTCTCTCAACCTGTGATCCAGAAGTAGCCTTAAAAACACACCTTGGCAAGGAGGATCCTGGAGGGACTTGCATTATCATGCACTCAAATAACAACATCAGGAAAATGGACATGGTCTAACAGAAGGGCTAATGGAAGAAACAGATGACTGGATGTGAGCATGCATATTTATCTGTATGCAACAGGCAGTGCTTTATTACAATCCTTTTGCAGACAGATCTTTTTGCACCCACCCTCCATCCCTTCCTCATACATAAACCAAACAAGAAATGTTGATTACCACTTATCAATGTCTCCAAGTATGTATCTGGACATCATCTGGATCAGTTCTACTAATGGTCCAGACTAAAGCTGCTGTTGGCAGGAACAGCAGATTAGCGAAGAAGAAGGTTTGCAAATGCCTCCCTAAACTTTGTGAGCCATGCATGGTTCTACTACATAAATTTAAACTAGAAATAATTACATAGAATATGAAGTTCCTGACAGTTTATGTTTCTTTTTCATTCTTTTTTTATTTGCATTGCAATCACTGCAAAACAACAGGTACCTTAGTACCAAGCCATTCAACTAATGTCTTCAGCAATAGCATCACAATGTATCACACAGTGCATCACACCAGAGCTGTGATAAGGCCAATAAAGTGCACAGTAAAGCACACACCAACTTCAAGAGCTGTTTTTCCCTTCACTGTTTCACAGTATACCTGAGAAAGGACTCAGGGAAAGGACAGCCTTTATTCAGGTTTTACATTCTCAGTCTCTTCACCATGGACCAGAAATCACATAGTACTTAAAGAACATAACAAGAAATCTTGTTTTACTGCAGAAAGAAAGTTAATATAGGAATACACCTAAATCTCAGGCATCTCTTTTTTACGTACACATTATATATAAACCATGACACTTTAGCAAATGCCCTGACAGTTGCTTAAATGAAATACATGGTTGTGTCCTTGCTTAAGAACCTTCATGTTAAACTTTCAGACGCATCTATGGGTTTTGGCCTGAATTGTGCAAGACTTCTGTTGTAAAAAAAAAAAAAAGAAAAAAAAAAAAAGAAAAAAAAACAACTAATATGTGACCTTGTCAAGACAACATCAGTTAACTCATACTTTTATACAGAAGTACCAAATTTCCAGTAAAGCCTCCTGAGAGATTCTCCTTAGTGTACAACGAAGGCTTAGAGTTAGTTCTCTATTCTTACTGTGTCACTACTCCATCCTCCACTATTTTCAAACAAAACATAGCATATTCCTAAACTGAGGGCAGAGAGGGAGGCATTATTTTGTGGCATCCAGCCACAGGGCTCCAATAAAAATCAGCTAGTGACATGCAATCACATCTTCCCATTTGGGGTTCAGACACTCAGGGCAGTTAAGACAGTTTAACAAGTCATTGCCTATCAGCAAGAGACAAGACAAGAGGCAATTCTCAGGTACCTAGCAAATGCATGGTTGCCTTATCCACTCCCTCACCCAAGCCAGTTGAGAGTCCAACAAACTTCCTAAGAAAATAGTTACTATTTATTTCTGAAGTCACCTAATCGTACAAGCATCTGGTTAAATACCTACTAAGGCATTATACAGCTAAGAGCTCTGTGACAGATTTACTAGAACAATCATTACTGTTGTGGTAATTCATTACAATCCATTCCCACCCACATAAATCCACCTGCTGTTTCCTGTAGAGAAAGAAAGAAAAAAGAGGGGGAAAAAAAAGAAAAAAAAAAAAAAGAGTGCTGTAGTTAATTTAAAAACTCCTGCCCTAAAGAGATTAATATGCATTTTGAAAACGTTTTAATGAATCAATCAATCTTCCCTTTGTTGTATACCCCAAAGATACCCAAATTTTCCAGATGAGTTTTGGATAAATCCAGAATGAAGAGAAATTCAGGGACAATGATGGACTTCAAGCTCAAACCACTAATGCGTTCAGTGCCTGTCACACCAAATTCCCAATGTAGGCACTTCTGTCTCATATGTCTTTTTGAATATACTTATTCGACACCTAACTGGAAGCATCTGAAATGTATTTTCCAAATACATTTCCCAAGTAAGTTTAAAGTTCTGTTTCTGGTCATGCTCAGAAATTCTACAGTTCGAGCACAAGCGTCTCAATAACTGTCTACACAAGCCTGTCTTTATCCACATAACATCATCTGAGGGCTCCAGTAAGCTGCCTAATCTTGACGAATACTTAAAACACAGAAAACAGCCAAAGGAGGTAGACCTTTCCCTTTTAATTCAGCAGCGCAGCCTATAGGCCATCTCCAAGATGCAAGTTCTCTTCTGCCTCAAGCGATTTAAAACTACATACTCCCATTTCCCAACAGGCCCAGCCATCAG
Source organism: Pterocles gutturalis (assembly GCF_000699245.1). NCBI lineage: Eukaryota > Metazoa > Chordata > Aves > Pterocliformes > Pteroclidae > Pterocles > Pterocles gutturalis. The sequence continues at coordinate 18,269 of NW_010133897.1, read as the reverse complement.
CTGATAGCACGTTATAGCCCTGAGATGCTGGAAGAGTTGAAATTTGGCTCCATCAGAAGAGTGAGACCTAGGACACACTCTCCCAGTGGGCAGCCAGGGCAGCTGCTTCGTCATCCCCTGATGTTGGGAATATAGTGCTTAGGAATTGAGTTGTTCCATGCACTTCATAGACAGCTCCATCCACTAAATCTAAGCCATGAATTCTTCCATAGTAGCTCTGTGACACCCACCCTACATGCCTTTGTGGATTTAGTCACCACCACCTCCAGCCCAAAACCAAGCTGCTGTAATTGAGCAGCTGCCACCTATTAAAAACATCCAGCAGGTAAATATATTAAGCCCCTAAGTGAAGATTTTCAATAGCACAGGTATTCTTTCATTCTAGTTTACCCTATTTTCCTCATTTGTCATTTTTATCCTAGTTTTCCTTCCAGCCACCTCCTCCACTCATTTATTCACTGAATGGCTCATCTTCCATCATTCATCTTCCTTTTCAACCTTCCTTTCAAAACTCTCCTTTTACCTCCTTTTTTTAAGAAGACTATATCTGAAACAGAAAATGACAGAACATTTACACATTGTTTCTGCACTCTCTTAGAAAATGTATTAAATTCTGACTGCCCAGGAAAACAAATGGAAATGATGATGAACTTATGATTACAAAAGAAAAAGGTCTATAAGGCTCAGCAGCAGTGAAACACTCAGCATTTCTAGCCTTTTTCTTTTTTCTTAAAAAAAAAAAAAAAAGCATTTTTGCTCTTTCTGATAGGTTCTTTCGAGGGAACACCAGCATGTTTAGACTGATCCTGGACAAACAAAAATATGCAAGAAAAAAGCATATTTAAATAAATGTCGGAGATTTGATAGCTAAATACCAAGGAATAAAAGACAAATATAAAAGCTCAAATCCAGTGTCAAGGGTAACAAGTAGAAAGGATGTTACAGCAGTTAAGAGACACTGGGCATTTCTTATGGAATAATTTAATAAGTCCTGTAAATTGCAAAAGGCACTAAGCAGAATGTTATGAATTCCCACAGAGAATCTTCCAAGAATTCATAATGCAGAGATAATGTACATTAACCAAGATGAGGATTTAAAGAGCTGTGGATAAGAAAAATACCTTAGTGCCCAAAAGTGAGTATAAGATTCACTATAAAATTAATTAAAGGCCTGACTCTTTGGTACCTTATTGTAGCGCCCTAGGTAATGGTAAGATCTTGCTCCTTAGGTCAGATACCACCGAAGATGCCACATTCCCGTAAATTTCCTGACTTTGGTAGGAGAGGAAGAAACTAATCTAAGCCAAAGACAATTTGCTAGCAGGATTTAGTAAGGAAATTTCATCAATATTGCTCTGAAATCCAGAAAGAAAAAGAAAAGAAAAAAAATTTTAAAAAGAGGCAGTTTAAATGAAAGATAAATTTCAATATCAGCAAATGACAGACAGGTTTGTCAGATAAAATTAATAGCATGTGACTGAATTCTCATCTAAGCAGACACCTCCTTTTTGTTAAATTCTTATATTGCTAACAACAACCTAAGCACTGCTTCCTTTCTTCAATTATTACATTTTGTTTATGCGGCACTAGCACTGCCAAAAAATCAGATCTCTAAAACAAAGGAATCTAGGGAACACATCCAGAGACAGAAAACACTCGTGGAAAAATTTAGATGGGTTAGATTCTGGCAATAATTCACAATAAATTTAATATACCTCCCTGTCATAGGAAGGATAAGTTAGGTTTATTCAAATATTAACAAGGTACTATATTTATGTTAGTATATATATGTATGTAATATATATAAAAATATACATAATGTGCCTGTTTCAATTAAGAAAAAATTACTCCTCAGATATGCGTAAAACAGAAGTAATAACATTATAGATTTCTCATAGGTTTAAGAAGTATATGCATTTACTTAAGGTGTGCATGTTTAGAAAAAATGAAATTAAGTCTCATTCAAATTTGTTATTCTTATTTCTCAGATGAAAAAAACCATACATATTTCTTCTATATTTTATATCTGAAATGCAATTGCAGAACTAATTACAGAGCATTTGAGTTTGCATTTCACATACAACAGCTAAATTTGGCATTCCCTAAGAACTGGATTTCATAACTACTAACATTTGCTAATCACAGTGTATACAGTGTATACACATACACCATGTCTGTGGATACAAACAAGTCCTGGGAGATCACCCCCCCCATAATCTCCTCACCCACAGACCAAGGCCACCCGGATGCAATGGTAAAACCAGCCAGCAAACTTCATATTATGGCTTGACTTTTTTCTGACATTCTGTAAAGTAAAGAAAAAAAGCCAAGAATCATGAAAGTCACTCTTTCATTTGGGAGGCACTCTCTCAAGGGAGGCACCCTCTCACATAACCTCCTTCCTATCTGTCACTTGATATTGAACATGATTACTATATGGGCCTGGGCTTCCATTAAATTTTACTAAAGCTCTGTCGAATGAGGTGACACTATGTAAAATGCTATCTTCCCTCTAAAATTACCAGGCTTTTGATTCATATAACTGAGTGATAAAACACAATCCATGATTTATTGATATTCTCAAGAAAAATCAGATTTGGAGATCATCCATTAGATAAAGTTTCAGCATCTAAAAAGATGCCCAAGAACCAATCATCTCCTCATATGGGTTAGTAGTAAAATGTAATACACAGCTACAGACCTTTCTCTGAAAATGCACACAAATCCTTGTATTTTCTCCTTGGACATCCCAAGTTTCAGTCTGTGAGGAAAAGTAACTTAGAGAGGCTAAAGGAAGTTTCAAAAGATAACTAAGCTGCTGAATGAGAATCAGTTAACTTTGTGAAGATGAAGGCTGATATATGCTTCTTTGCTTAAGTAGCAGCAGACGTTAAAGAAAGGATATGATGGGTTACTACTTAAAGTCTCAACAATCACCTCCTTTTACACATTTCAGACTCATTGTAGAACTAGATGCACCAATCATCTACTTATGTATTCCATAGATATCCATTAGGAAGTTTTTCTCGACAGGTAAAAAAGGCTGAAGCCCTCTTTTGAACTGATCTTAATCCCATTTCTTCTGTCAGTAATCTGAGTAGATTAGTTTAGTTCCAGAGATTAAGAAATACCCAGGAGAAAAATGTTTTGCCCCTGCAGTGGATTAGTGGTGTATATTTCCTATCTGTCATAGAAGCAATTTTATATAATCCTCTCACTAGAGGTACAGTGTGGAGCTATGGAAACTGTGTGCAATTAAGGATAATTGTCTGGCACTTTGAGGGAAGGCTCAGTCCTCCAAAATGCTGAGATATTCTCAGAAGCACAGAACCCGATTTCCTGTTGCTTTCCATGGGCATTAATGACACTCAGCACCTTGCAAGAGAAAGATGTAACTTCCTCCAAAATTGGCTACCAAGCTTCATGTCTTTCAAAGCCTTCACGCTTCAAAAGGGATTGTCTGCGTTATTGATAGAGGTGATTTCCTACAAATCAATAAAGTATTCAACTGTAGGCTCACTTGCAAAGATATAGATCATTTTGGAGGCCACCACTTCGGTGAGTGTTTCCTAGTGCGGCAAATGGGTCATCAAAAGGCATTTCACAGATGATAGAAAAAAGCCAATGAAGGTATAAAGAAAAGTAATTATATGAGTACGAGGCACTACAAGCTGTTTTGAAAGCCCATGAAGCAGCAGTCAATGACCAAGGATAACACTGCTGGGAAAGTCTGTACAGAGGAACGTTAAAAAAGAAACAAACTCAAAAAGCTTTTCAGTACTCATTATTATTGACTATTATGTGGATTTATCTTGGCTCAAATTCTCAACAACAGAACACTGAAGATGCCACAATTTAAGTTCAAGGATATATTTACTAAATATGCAAGTCTGGTACTATCTACATCTGATCTGCCAGTATGACTTCCTCAGAAACTGAGGAAATAATCTCATCCTGTTCAAAACCTGGAGAAATCTGAAGCTGAATCAGTTCTCAGTGTTCCTGAAGGTTCAAGAAAGCCAACCATGTCCTGGGCTGCATCAAGAGAAGCATGGCCAGCAGGTCGAGGGAGGGGATTATCCCCCTCTACTCTGCTCTCCTGAGACCCCTCCTGCAGTTCTGCATCCAGCTCTGTGGTCCTCAGCACCAGAAGGACACGGACCTGTTGGAGCAGGGCCAGAGGAGGCCACAAAGCTGGTCAGAGGGCTGGAGCACCTCCCATATGAGTATAGGCTGAGACAGCTGGGGTTGTTCAGCCTGGAGAAGAGAAGGCTCCGGGAAGACCTAATAGCAGCCTTCCAGTGCTGAAAGGGTGCTACAGGAGAGATGGGGAGGCACTCTTGATCAGGGGCTGGAGTGATAGGATGAGGGGGAATGGCTTTAAGCTGAAAGAGGGGAGGTTTA
>NW_010133897.1:5379-13763 GCF_000699245.1 Pterocles gutturalis | reverse complement strand
TCCCTGGAAGTGTTCAAGGCCAGGCTGGATGAGGCTTTGGGCAACCTGGGCTAGTGGAAGGTGTCCTTGTCCATGGCAGGGAGGCTGCAGCTAGGTGACCTTCAAGGTCACTTCCAACCCAAACCATTCTGTGATTCTATGATTAAAAAGTTTGCTGGTGACAGCAAACTGGGAGATGCTGTTGACTCTCTTGAGGGACAAGAGGCCTTGCAGAGGGATCAAGATAGATTGGAGCATTGGGCTAGGACTGATGGGATAAACTTTAACAAGAACAAATGCCGTATTCTGCACCTAGGTTGGAGTAACACTGGGCACAAGTATAAATTGGGAGAGGAGTAGCTGGAGAGCAGCCCTGCAGAGAGGATCTAGGGGTGCTGGTCGAAAGCAACTCAATGGGAGCCAGCCTTGCTGTAACTTCACCTTCAGTCCTGTGTGCAGTTCTGGGCCCCACAATTTAAGAAGGATGTGAAGGTCCTTGAATGCACCCGGAGGAAGGCAAGAAGCTGGTGACAGGGCTGGAAGGGATGTTCCATGAGGAGCAGCTAAGGACTCTGGGCTTGTCTAGTTTGGAGAAAGGGAGGCTGAGGGGTGACCCCACTGCTCTGCACAGCTTCCTGAGGAGGGGATGTGGAGAGGGAGGTGTTGAGCTCTTCTTCCTGGGATCCAGTGATAGGACATGTGGGAATGGTATCAAGCTGTGCAAGGGGAGGTTTAGACTGGACATTAGAAAACATTTATTTCCTGGGAAGGTGGTCAAACACTGGACTAGGCTTCCTAGAGAGGTGGTTGATGCCCCAAGCCTGTCAGTGTTTAAGAGGCACTAGGACAATGCTTAACTTGGGGGTCAGATAGTTGGTCTAGGTGATTTTTTAAGCCCCTTCCTACTTAAATATTCTATTCTATTCCATTCCATTCCACGTAAGAGGAGCTAAACAGGTCAGAACTGAGGCAAGAAAAACCCATTTGCATGCCTTCTCTCTACTCGGTTCAGACTTCCTCGGGATCAAAGCAGCAAAGCAGTCACCAAGCACTTTAAGAGGCTTTTGTACCAACACATAAAACATTATTGCATTAAATTTGGGTTTCAGCATCTTATGGCAGCTTAAACAAACCCAACACGGTTTCAGCAAGGAAGAGGATGATGATAAGCACTAAGCACACCAATACCCGTTACAAATCTACCAAAATCTGAGCAAAAATTTTACAGTCTCACAGCATAAGGAGAAGAGTGGAATAGTATGGAGTCTGAAAGAATACAAATAAGTTTCCTGTTGCAAAAATGATTACACAAAAAAGAATAGGGGGAAACTGGAAGTAACATGAGCACATCCAAAAAAAAAGTTTTTCTGATTATGAAGACAAGCTGCCTCTTTTTCCCCTAAGAATTTAGTGTTCCCTTGCACAAGGAAAAGATTTTTTTAGTTTGAATAAAGAACTGAACATTTTCATTTTCTCAATCCCAAGTTATTAGCTGCCATCATGGTGATGAAGTTGCTGTCACTACTGTGGCCTGCCTTACTAAATAGTGAAGTGAAATCCTATTTCAGTAACATAAAAACTTTCTTGAAAGGCATGGAACTTAATCAGGAGTCTATTTATCAAAAGAGAGACTTAAAGTGCTATGCACTCTTTGCTCTGAGTCCTTAATTTTCACTTTTTTCTTCAAAAAACAAACAAAAAAGAACACCGTTTAAAGGAATATTCATCACAGATGATCTGAATGCGATGTTTCTGATTTATGTACAAGCATTTTTCTTGCTGATCCTATTTAGTAACTGTTCCTCTGTACACTGAACACATACACTGTCCATTACAAACAAAAAAAACAATACCCACGTATACACCAAACAAAACTTGTTATTTTATGACAGATTAAGTGCTATACTTCTTTCAAATCATGACTTGGTAAAGCACTAATCATCAGAATTGATGATTCAAAGGAAATAATGAAAATTACCCCATGGTACTCAGATGATCTGACCTCAGGACTTTGGAATGGTATTTTAGGTTTCAGATTTTATATACATTAAAATCCTAAAATGCACATATTTCAACAGTCCCTTTTCAGTTCCTTTTGCTGCCTGGAAAGACATCGATTCTGTCAAAAAAAAAAAAAAAAAAAAAAGGAATTTAACCACACATCACCCAAGAAAGCTGCAGAAAGGCTAGGAAATTACCTTTCACAAGCTTCAGAGCTTCAGATTAAAAACCACCATATGCCAGCTACAGGAAACATCTCTGTTTTCACCTTGTGTAAGAACAACCTAAGTTTGATCTCTCCTGCCACCATCAGGCAAACCTACAGGAGGAACAGCATGCAACACTGCAACAAAATGCATCGCTTCACCCTCACAGCTTAGGTTACTTCACTTACACCAAGAAAAATAAAACAATACAAGGTAAAATTAAAAGTCAAAGACCAATAACTCTGTCAAAACCCATGCACTGATCAACCTCAGTTTATTATGAAGTCAGCTAATTAGAAATGTCTCATGGAGACACCAACAGTTTTAGCCTGATCTCTTTGCATTTTTCAAAATTTGGCTAGCTGTTTGAAAATATACTCAACTCGCTAAACAGAATTTCAGCTAAGATCTATGCTTTAATTATAGGAACTTCAAACAAGTTGCCAACTTGGCTCATATGACAAAAACCTTTTCCAAATTGAATTAGAATATTATGCCATCGCCTCATTAGTACTACAGTTAAAATGCATCACTTGGGTCAAAAGAAGCAAACATATTGAAAGGCTTCCATAAAAACCCAAAGAAAAACATTTTAATTAATGTAATGAATTTCTCATGAGTTCTAGCAAATTGTCTGATACACAAAGTTGGTAAGTAGCAAAATGTTGGCAAGAGCATAATCCTAGAAGAATTTTTTTTCTCTGTTCTGACTGATTCATTCAGTTTTTTTCTAACAATAAGTGAGCCCAAATCACTAATGATCTACAGAAAGTAGTTTGAAATTTTGAGAAAAGTTCTTAAGAAATAAAATCATAAGTCTAAAATGGATATAGAACAACAAAAAAAAAAATCAGCAAAGTTTCAAAGAGTTATTTCTGCTCACCTGAGGCAGACTTTGCAGTCAGTCTCAGGAACACTGATGCACCAGTGGTTCAAACTCTGATATTTCCTACGAGCTAATGTACAGAAGTACCATTTTCTAAAATGTAATTGCATAAAGCATTTCTAAAAGAGTAATAGAAGACTTTCAGGTTATCCATCAAAGGAAATCTAGTGAGAAATAAAATGTGCTTGGCTGAAAATGAGGAGATTCTGTCGCATTAGGCACCACTGCCCTCTTCAGTCAGGCAGACAATGATTTAATACACTCCGTTTAGAGAACTTTGCCTGATGTTTCCCATCAAAATATCAACAAAGATAACCTTTATTTTTACTTTAGGGAATGTTTTCTTGTAACAGCAGGATGTGATGCAGCATTTGATCCATATATCAAAAATAAATATTTTGCTCTAATGCCATCTAATACATGGTTTAGATGTATGTACACTATGAAGACAACATGCAGCTGTTTACACAGTTAACGTTTCCTCTAATTCTTATATGGATTTGAGAAACATGCTCCTTTTATATGGAAAGACCATCACAAAGAAAACAAGACACTCACTTCATACCCGACAGGGCTACTAAAGAATCACATACCTTAAAAGCAATACTTCAATAAACTTGTAACAACTGGTTAATGAAGATAAAATCATGCATATAAAAATTTTTTTAAAAGTCAGTACATCTTTCGTTATATAGTATGCAATAATGCATGACTAACACTGGAACTTTTTTTCCTAAGGTGAAAGTATACATCTCACACGTGAAATTTGAGAGTTTCCAGGTACACCAGGATGAAAAGGTAGCACTGAAAATCCAAACAGTCTAAATGGAGGTCTGGATGTCAGAAGACTCTTAATTCAGTCCTTGTTTTAGTTACTCACAGCATTTAAGAATCGAATCTTGATCTAAGATACAATCTTTCAACACAAGGCAGCATGAGAGCAAACACTAGGTAAAACTTTGTGTTTTTTCCCCAACAGAAAGAAAAGCTATTTTACTTCTCTGAGCTTCAATTTTTTTTTTAATAAAATTTTAGGAAAATGTTGTATTAATTATCATAATTTCATCATTAATTTTTAATCTTTCCACTTTCAGAGATGGAGAAAATCCAGCTATTATCTGGAAGCATGCCATACTGAGAAGGGACTTCTACCTAAGATTCTGAGCAACCTTGAAATAGATCATTAGAGCAAAACCGAAATTGCACAGCAGTTTATCTCCAAGAGCCAGAACAGCACAACAACACACTCCCTCTCATGCAGACCTAATTCCCGGCATCTCCTTCTGCAGTAAGCTATCCAGATAAACACATCATCGTGCTTGCCACAAAAGGCAATAGGCTCTAGCTATATCAGATCCTATTTCAGAGGTGCAGGAATTACAGAAGCAGTATACTTAACTGCACTAGGCTTTAGAAAGCACAATATTCATCCTTATATGCTTAAAGTTGTATATGGGAGAATAAAGGCTTATAACAGCTCATTACAGCCTGTTATAGGAAGTTACAACCTCTACTGGCAAATGTCGGAGGGGTCTTGCACTTCCTTCCAAAAAATGCAATCAGATTTTCACTGGCCTTGCATGGCTTCTCTGATTTGCAGACAAAGGTCCAACAACATCAAAGTTGTCCAGCTGCCCTGATTCCAAAGCAGATTTTTCTTAATTCAACTACTTATCTCAAAAAGTTGGCCTGGATCTAGAAGCAATAAAGGCATTTTGTGTTGTGCTAACTGTAAATGCTACTGATTTCCTTACAGCAGATTACAAGCTCAGGTACCTTGGGAGCTCAGTAAATTATCTCTCAGACAACTTCAGCTCAGATTCAGCAGCACAAGCTCGCAGTCCAGTCCTGCAGGATGCAGCTACCCCTACAGGAAGCCCTTCAGGCACCTCCTAGCTCTGGAAAGGCTTTTGTGCCGCACCGTACGAACACAGCAAACCCAAGCTGACTGACCTTACATGTGCATGTGGCATAATGCTCTCAAGACAAAAAGTCATTCAGAACCGAGGGGAAAAAATGTACAGATGCATTGGCTGGTTCCAGAATTGCAGACACAGCATTATTTGTAGCATCTAAGATCAAAAATGACTTGTTGTGTAGCTTAATGAGGCCATTTAAGTGTGAATGCCAGTGAAGGGAACTGGTGACCATTCCTCAACCTTTTCCACTTGTAGCCAGATGCATGAAAAATTCAGTTACAGTCTGGTGTAAGCAATGAAAACACAAGTAGTCTGTGAACCTTAAACCCTTTTAGTCTTGCATGCCTCACTTTTTTCAGTATGGCATCTGTTTGGCAGCTTTCTTTTATATGCTTACTTCATTAAGATGCACTGCAGGCACATTTTTTCCATCTGTCAGGAATATTAGGCAACTAGCAAGTAGTTAATTAATGTTAAGATAACCCCCATGTGAGAGAAATACTTTTTCTTTCGGTTTCATCACAGCTGCATCTGTATTTAATAGATTTTAAAATTGCATCCCTGTCTCATTCATTTATCTCCCGTTCTCCCCCTCTTCTTTCCAATGATTTGTTCCACAGTTCTGACTGCTCACTGAACACATTTCTCTCTCTACTCTCACTCCCAATATTTTTTATAAGTAAAATACGGGTAGAACAAGGAAAAAGATCAATTAGGATATGATTCCCAGAGAGCCAGCATAGTGTTGACACAAGATGGTAAAAAGGAAAATGTTATTCTTTAATGGTTCAACCGAATATCCATTTGTGACTTCCACAAGAGAAAAAAATAACAGCTTCAGAAAATAAAGCACATCTAACACATGGAACTAGAGTTACCATTTTATATTGTAAAAAGACATTATGTAAATTTGCACTCCATTGCACTTACCTCTCTATGCAATAAACCAAGTCTTCTATCTATTTTGGGTACTTGTGGGCTGTAAATTTTGGATGGGCTTTTGCATGATGCAAAAAGCCTAGTAAAAAAAGAGAATAAAAAAAACACCTACAACAAAAAGGTAAAAAAAAATTGGAAACAATAGTACCTCTACCCTTTTTGTCTTTGTAGTCTATCACACTATACCCACCACTGAAAATATTCAACAAGCATATTTCCAGAAAAACTTTCCAAACATCTTTACAACTCTGAAACTATATATGTCTGAAGCTTCAGAATTCTGTAATTCACTTTTAGGAAAGAGAACAGGAGAAAAGCTTTTTTTTACATTATTCTAATAACATTTTAGAAACCAGCAATAAAGTCAGAACTTCTTCAAGTCATTGACTGAGAATCTAAAAAAGGGCTAAGTGAATTCTGTTCTGAAACATCACATTCTACCTAGATCAATAAAGCTGATCTAGTTCAAATCTCAAACAAAAGCGTATCTGTAGTTCAGTTTCCTTTTTTTCACTAAACAAGATATTGCTTATATTTACTTAGCAATGCACAGGGCTACATAAGACCACAGGAAATTACTGACAGGATCAGACCAATGGATAATCCAGCAACTATTTCTTATGTCTTCAACAGAGGCAAAAGGTGTCATTTAGGGGGCCAACAGAAGCCCAGGTCACAATCTGCATTCATTCCCTTGCAGAAAACCATCCTCCTCCACAGAAATCCACAGCCCATGCACTACAAAAATTATTTGCCCTCATTCTTGAGGTTGCAAATTTAATTTTACAGCAGTCTGGTTCTCTTACTGCTGCAGCAGAGGAAGCATCCCTCTCCATAGCATTATTGACAGCATATCTGACCGCATCCTGCATTTGCTTGCACAGTTGCTTCTCTGTCACTTCGTCTGTTATGAGCTGACACAGCCAATATTCATCATGACTTCCCACCTCTTTTCTCCTGCTGTTGGGACTGCCTAATAGCTACAGAGCTTTCCTCCTGAAGAGCACAGGAGGAACTGTTAGAGAGCAGGACAGACCAGGGCTAGCAGGGAGGGTGCTCAGTGTCCATGCTCTGGGCATCAGCAGACTGTTGCACAAGTGGACTAGAATGAATCCACAGCTGCTTCTCACTGGATTGTTCTCACCCTCAGCTGTTGCAATGAGTTTTCCACCCCCCTCAGAATGAAACTTCACGCCAATGTCTTCTTCATTTATTCCTAAAGCCAGCCTTGATAAAATTAGTGGTAAAGGGAAGGCAAGGGCCTACTAAATTTTTCACTGTTTGCAAATTGCCATAGAAGTAGATATTTCATCATTGCTAAGTAGAATTACAAAACTCTTGTGTTTCTAACAAACCTGTTTGATTTTAGCTTCAGACTAGATTTTCAAAGCAGTTAACATGCATGAATAATTCAAATGTGTGCCTGAGAGGATTATCACACATATCTAGCTAGAGTTTGAAATTTGCATGAAAAAACAATTAGATGCTTTTTTGAAAGCCTATTCTCATCCTTTATCTCATAAATATCTTTTTGTTCTGTCTTTATCATTCAGTATTATAGATTTCTACTATCATCTAAAGTCTCACTCTGTGATCAATAACTCTTTTTCTAACACTGAAATGAAAACCAAGTTTCTTCCTTTCCTTTATTACCTTTATTTTTTTTATTACCTTTATTACCTTTAATATAGGTACTACAAGTGCACACAAATACATGACACATTCCTGTACTAACATAACTACATACCCGTGATGAGGAATGCCAAGAACTTTTCTTCATGGACTGGAGATGGAGATATGCACACACACACACTTTATGAAAAAAATCATTTTTATTTACTCTTTGTATTTTCCCTTTTGATTATATTTTAAAAATCAATACCACAACAAAGACATTATAGTTCCTATTTGTGTTATTCATTGAGACTGGGGTGTGCATATCAGACATCTCTAATAATGTGCTTATGAAAAGCCAGAAGTATTGTTAGAAAAGCGACCTTTTTAAGTAGCTACCAACTGGCCAATGATATTGGATTTTGAAAGTACTACACAGCAAACTACAGACACCTACAGCACTAACAGCAACAGCGGAAGCACTTAGGAGGTGAGAAGGAAGTATTTGTGATAGAGTATGAAGCACTGATTTTTTCTTTTTTTTAAACAACATGAAATGCAGCTTTTGACCCTGTATGCTTTCTGCAAACTGGACAGAAGCTGGGTAACAGCAGCTCTTGACAAATTCTGCCTGCAGAATTCTGACCATATCACGCAACTGAAGAAAAAATTTTAATGCAAAATATCATAGTGAAATTTCAACTAGAAAATCAACTTACAGTGATCACCCAAACTCAGCAGGTACATTTCAATTCATCTTCTTGTTTCCTGCTGGCAGCATCAGGACCAGCCTTGCCAGTATACAAAGAACTTGACAACCCTTTCTCTAAGCAGGGGGGG
>NW_010133897.1:0-5348 GCF_000699245.1 Pterocles gutturalis | reverse complement strand
GAAAACCCCTTCTCTAAAAAGGGGGGGAAAAAAAAAAAAAAAAAAAAAAAAGGCAGATACAGATATACACTTACCTCTGTGTCCTCAAAAATTAAGAAATGTGCAGACAGGGAAAGATTAAAGTGAAGAGCAAGTCTTTTGTTCAGGAGGGAAAGCATATGAAATGTGAAAACTTGTGAACAATTGCATCAGGAAATTCTTCCTGGCACCCATGTAGAACAGGAAAGGCATTTCGTGAATGGGTCAGCTAGCTCAGGTTTGCCTGTGGGGAGAAAGTGTCAATGGTTGAAAATTTGGCTCCTCAGAGGGTTCAGGGTTCATTCCCTCCTTCACTGAGAAAAAAAGTAATAGGGGACGATGAAGGTTGGCAGGATGGGATTAAAAGAGATACTTATGGCTGTCTGATACTGTGGTCTGACACTCCTCCTAACACAATATGAAGGTAAATATAAATCACATTTTTGGCCTGCATTGTTAGAGCTCAGTTCCATCTTGCTCCCATCCTGAAATGTCTCTGAAGCAGCAGCAAAACATGTAAATCTGTTGTAATGCCTAGTTTAGTGCTCCAGCTTCACATCTATCTACAAAGCCCTGCACCTTTGCTGGAGGTTGTTTACCAATACAGATTTATTAGAACAACTATGTAAGTCTGTAAGTGCAGGTAGGCTTCTTCAACCTCCTTCACCTTCAGGGCCTATCTTACATCCAGTCATAACAATCAATGGGTCTTAAAACTAGGAGAAGCTGCCACTGACGGGCAGGGATATTCCATATTGCAGTATAGGTCAGAACCACGCTCTGTTTTGAAAGGCGGCACAAAAATTAGTTAAGATTATGGTTAGATGCAAGTTCTCTTTACATGCAAATCTCTCAACATTGGAAAGTTTAAGAGTACAAGGCTTACCTCAAATTATGGGCGCGATCCACTCTCTTCATCAAATGGCTGCAAATAATTGGCCATGTACAAGCAGACCACCTCTACACCACATAAAGGGTTGAGATACCCACAGAAAGAGTGGAGGACATTTTCTGGGATTTCTGGACATCTCTCATCTCAGAAATCCAAAAGCAGAGGGACAGACAGCTGCAATGCAGCCAGATTATAGACTCCTGCTTTTAAAGGTACCCTACAGCCAAAATAAGTAGAACCATAAGGTCTGTGTAGCACTTCTGACATCCTCAGTAAGAACTGTGAATTAACTCACGAAAAGCAGACTGCATGTAGCTGGGCCACAGCTATTCATTGGTGGTGTGGTAAGAATTGACCTGAAAATCTGTAAGCATCTACAATAGACCTTAAATTAACATAGCCAGCTTTTAAACAAACTGTTTTAGATTTATCAGTGTATGCTTCCAATATTGACAGGATCCCAAGCATTGTTCTTGCTCCCTAAACAACCATTTGACTCTCCATCATCTTATAGTCATAACCAAAAAACAACATTACGAAATATAAGCATGTCTACAATGCACGGTATTATCAAGGTATGCCTACAGCTTGTACATACATTCCCAAGATATGTTTAAACCACCTAAATTCGGTACATCTCGCAAAGAATACAAGGAACTGCGGTTGGGCCAACTGCCCAAAAATGTTTACAAATTCTTGGGTAAGTTTCGGCACCCTCAGAGGGGAAGCAGGGCAAGGTTGCTCCTGTTACCAGAGATAAACCCAATTTATCAAGCTGCAGACAAAAACCTGAATATGGTTCGCGTGGATCGAGGTACGAACTCACCTTCACTGAACACTCGGTGCAAGGCAAGGACTGGATCTGCTGCACATTAAAATGGCAATGAAACCAGACATCTCATACACAGTTTCACAGAGCTGGTTTTCATGTAGCTCACACATCAGCAGATGTTTGTTTTGGCGGAAAGATCATTGCAACAGTCTGCTGTTAGTAGTTAATTACAATTCTCAAAAAACACCAAGACAGACATCAATACAACCTGTAGAGACTCATTCTTTTTGCATGGGGACTGCTACAATTCTATTCCTCTAATATAATATTTCAGATGCAAATCTTTTTTTCCAGTGGTAGAAGGTAATTTCATCTAAAAATGGACTGATTGTGCTGTATATGGAGTTTAGGAATTAGAAACACTTCTCAGAATTGTGGAGATAGCATTTCCTTGTCATTTGGGTCTAGTTTCCTTATAGAAAAAAACAATTGGCAATTATTCCAAAATGGTAATTTGGCTCTATAGTCACTAATGATACTGTTTTTAAAAAAATAAATTAAAAAAAGTAGTCCAGTATGTCGCAGGGGGTTTATTACAGAGAAAAAGAAGACAAAAGTTGAACATTTAGAAATAAAATTCTATCAGACTTCCATATGTTGATCTGCTTAAACCAGAAAAATATTTATCTGCTCTAAGTATGAACACACAAATAGTTCCAGATCAACAGCTGTCCTTTTCTTAAAAAAGGAATTAAACTCAGTGTTGTGTCTTCCAAAAAATACATTTATTTTATTCCCCAAGTTAACTATGTTCTCATCAAAACAACTTTCATGATTGAAAACCATTTACATTATAGGGTAAATATGAGCTCATGGAAGCATGGACCTTTAAATATGAGTATGTCTGACTTCTGGTCTTTTGAAATAGATCTGTTGCCTAAACACAACGACTCATCATAGTCTTGGCCAGCCTGGAAGTACCACAAGGTAACTGACATACATCACACAGCAAACAGATAAATCTGGAACTTTCCTTTTGCACCACTGTAAAATGATACATATTTTTGTTCAGAATCAGTAAGCCTAAATCCCCAAAATATGAAGGCAAGTTAAGATCCAGAGTCGAACACACACAGTGCAATCCTGTACTAATCTGTCACCATGCAGAAATAAAAAGCTAACTTCAAATACGAGGAAGTCGTATTAGCTCTGCAAAAGCCTATCACTCAATGGTCAGCTCTGCCACTACTCTTGAGGGAACACAGACCTGCAAGAGGTGAGGTAAGGTCATGTTTGCTGTAGTAAGCACAGCAGACTGAAAAGGATCAGGAGCTTTATATCCAGTCAGGAGGGACTCCACAAATCACAGAACAGTGGAAGACAGATGGAAGGAATTTCAGAGGTCACGTAAGGCATCTCCTTGCCCAAGAGCAGGGAAAACAACATGAATGCTCATACAAAACTTATTTAAGTGGTTCTTAAAATCTTCCTACACTTGTCATGACCGCATGCCTGCAACTAGATAGCACTCTTCACGATCTCTGTTCAGAGAGGATTTTCCAGTCTGTTTTTCTCCTACACTTGCTGCTAAAACTAATCCACAAGGCAGAAACTTGTAATCAATTTTCATCCCTTAACCTGGCAAAATTCCTTTTTTTCAGTAAATTATTTTGGAGATTCAGATTCCTGACTAAGGAATCCCCAGAATTTTGCCCTGCGTATCTCAGATGAATTACCAACGTTGATTCCCAAATGCCTGGGAACATTTTACTTGACAGGATTTCTTTACACACTTAAATAAACAAATAAACAAACAAATAAACAAACAAACAAAACAAAACAAAACCCACCACCTTTGCTGCTGTTGTGGAGCAGATACCCTCCAAGAGGCTCATTCAGACTGAAGACCTGTCAGACTATATCAGAGTATACAAGATCAGACTATATCACAGTACACAAGGCAAAAGAGGAGAGACACATACACAGAGGTCTCTTTCCAAGACATTAACAGGTCAGCTTCTATAATATGGGCAAGCTTCAAAAGGCACCAGTAGCTATAGCTACAAGTCACAGTTTTCAGTGGGACCAGAACTGCAAACTTGCATTGCTCCCTTTATTCCTCCCCAACATGTTACTTTGTCTGAAGCCCCCATTCCCTGCCTCCTGCACCACCAGAGCGGAAGAAGGTACAGAAATCAGGAACAAAGCCTTTGAGCCTGGGAAGAAGGGAGGGGTGGGGGAGAAGTGCCTTTCTAAGATATAGCTCTTTTTCTCATTATCTTTCTCTGGTTTTTATTGTAAATATTGGTAACAAATTAATTTTTTTGTTTGCTTGTTTTCCCCAGTCATGTCGGTTCCTTGCCAGTGACCATAAGTGGTGAATGAACCCTCCCTGTCCTTGCCTCAGCCCCCAAGATTTTTAGCAAGAAGCCGTGTGGTGGCTTTTAAAACCACGACAACTCTAGAGCACAAAAGCATTCAAAAAGATACAACGAAACATGGCAATATTTCCTCATGCCAGTAACATTTCTCACATCTTTAAAAACAGATTATTTGTGTTATGGGGCAATTACACTTATGTACAAATGGTTTTGATGTCTTCCCTTTAGCCCAAGGAACCTGGCTTTGGTTATGTTCTCATTTATCTGTATCTTGCCTTCTTCAGGAAAAGCTTCCTTCTTTTTCACGCTGTGCCTCATCTCATTTTCTCTTCCTCTGTTTATTTTTTAAGTCATTCAAACTTCATTTCCAGAAGCAAAAAGCCAGTGGAATGCATATTATTGATGTCATGCTAAGACACAAAAGCTAGTCTATAAAAATAAAGACTTAAACGCAGCCTTGGTGTTGAAAATATTTAAACCATAAATAACAGCTTTAAAAATGTGTGAAACAAAAATGGAGCATCATTCTAATAAATTAGCAAAAAGGACCCATTACAGTCATAAAGTTGCAAAGCACAATTTGTTTAATACAAAATCCGTAAAGCCAGCTGGAGATGTTATTTACAAGCTCTTTAAGTGTCCAACATCTTTTTTTGAAATCTGGTTTTGCTGAAGCTAAACCTACATGAACAAAAAGGTAAAAAGAAGGGTAATAAGTATTTCTTATCTTCTTCCTGTGTCCTTGCTGTTAATCGAATTTCCTTTGGCTAAGGAAAACAGGCTGGAAATATCAATTCACTCACACTTAATTTTGTTGAGAACTGTGAAATGTAAATGCAAAACAAACATTAAAAACCATCAAGCTAAAAAAAAGGATTTGGGGATTTAAGGATAGTTGGTGATAATATTTTCTCTGTTGCCTTTAACATTAATTTCCTATCTTTTATAAGAATTTTATTCGTATTAGCTCTCCCACCCTGACAGCTCTTTGCATCTCCATCCCACTATAAAAGCTGAGATCCACTACATAATTAAAATATGTTAAAATGACCAAGAAATAATTTCTCCAAATAAAATTTGACTATTTTGTAGCTGATTGGACAATATTCAGTACATTCCTCACTTTCAGTCATTCTGATCTCCCTCTCCTCGGCTCTCCTGACATCCCCCTGCAGTGCTGCATCCAGGTCTGGGGTCCTCAGCACATGAAGGGCATGGAACTGTTGGAGCAACTCCAGAGAAAGTGAAAAAGATGGGTCAGAGGGCTCGAGCACCTCCCCTATGA
>NW_010133896.1:37440-37748 GCF_000699245.1 Pterocles gutturalis | reverse complement strand
CAGCTGAGCCCCACAGAGGGCACCCAGCAGCAGGGAGCCATGGGGCTGTGCACACATCCCGGGGCCGGGCAGCCCGGGGGCACAGCCTGGCTGTCACACACCTCCATCAGGGATGACAACACCAGACTTGGGATGGCTGGGGAGGGAAAACCAGCTTCCTCTTCCCCCCCCTTTTTTTTTTTTTCACTTCCCTTAAAACATTAATTTGAAGCAAATTCCAGTTGCTCTCTCAGCAAAGCAAACCCTAATCCCTTTCCTTGCGCAGGGCCCGGAGCACAGCCCTACACAAGCCCTCCCGGTTCCTGCTT